>NC_089748.1:75009149-75014149 GCF_040412425.1 Macrobrachium rosenbergii
AATCCATAACACCACATAGCTGGTATTAGGTAATATTGTTTGCTGCAGTTTCAATCTGCTCTCATCAATAATATTTTTTATATTTTTACAAATATGGCTACACCGACCTTTACTTCCCCTGTAAGTCCTATGTAAACTTAATACTGCCTGACGACATGGAGTAATGGTAGAAACAGCCGCCTGTACAAAGAGATAAAAGGAACAACTTACAAACCCAACAAATTTCTCTATTATTCCTTTCCTCCATCCGTTCAGAACCTGTCAAGCGTTCCTTTCAAACCCTGGTCAGCTACTCAATCACACTATCACTACTGTATTACATCTCACTTGTATTCCCAACGCCTGATGTCTCTCTATCCTTCATTCCTTTTTACTACCTAAACTGTCACTTCGGCAGTTACACTAACCTGCGCCAACATTTGCAATATCCAGCTCTACATCTGTTCTGCCTGCCACGATCAACAACTCTCAAAAATACTCATTCCACTGACCCAGGACTATATTCACTTCAGAGAGTATCTCTTTACATGGGTTTTAGTTTTCTGTAAAAGGAACACCATTGAGGTGGCTGTTTGTCTGCCCGTCCGCACTTTTTCTGTCCGCCCTCAGATCTTAAAAACTATTAAAGCTAGAGGGCTGCAAATTGGTATATTGATCATCCACCATCCAATCTTCAAGCATACCAAATTGCAGCCCTCTAGCCTCAATAGTTTTTATTTTATTTAAGGTTAAATTTTGCCATGATCGTGCCAACAACACAGGCCACCACCGGGCCGTGGGTGAAAATTACATGGACCGCGACTGAGAGTTTAAGGGGCCGTGGTTCTGAGTTTCATACATTATACGCTGTACAGAAAACTCAACTGCGCCGAAGAAACTTCGGGGAATTTTTTACTTGTTTATTTTTATTCAAAGACCCTTATGATCACTAAGATATAAATCATTATACAAGGGAATATGGTGGGGTTTTGATTGAGAAAGAAGACAGTTGCCAGATGAAAGCAAAGTGTGGATGTTGAATGCAAATGAAACAAAAGGGTTGAAAAAGCTGAGGTGCCATGGTTTTGTACAGGTGGTGAAAGAAATGATGGGTTGATACAAGTGGAGATACAGAGTAGTGGTGAAAAAGCTAGCATGTGTGAAAAACCGGATCATTGTTAGCGATGGTTTGGTCACGAGGAAAGGCTGGAGGGCGACAAATTGGTAAAAAGTAAAATTCGGAAGTGTTACGAGGGAGGAAGATGTGGGACCTAGAAAGCGTGAAAGAGGTATTGGAAAAGAAGGGCTCGGTTATTAAGGAAGATCTAGAATGTTTCCCAGATAGAGGTAATTGCTGAAGGGGGTGTTTACGAATGAAGTGTCTAATGGTGCATAAGTTTTCGCAAGTCAAAGTATGAATGTGGCGATGTCTGTTGTATTCGATTTTTTTATGACACCTAACCCAGAATGGGAAAACGGCTTAATGTTGAAAAAAAAGTATGTTTGTGTGTGTTCACAGAGACTCTTATAGAATTCACAAAACCAGTCAGACATCCTACCACTAAAAGGACATCAGCAGTTTCCCAATACTTGTAACAAAGGTAACAGGTTTAACGGAAAAGATAAATGGGAAGGTGTTAATTCATTTTCATGAATACAAGATACAAGGATTGTAATCACGATAGTCAATTTAATCTACAAGAGAAATATACGATGCCATAACCACATATACCTATACCCGTACCTCCTATATAGCAGGGTCTGACTGACCAATTTCCTGACTACATCAACCGGAGTGATCAAAGTGTCCAGAGAGAGAGAGAGAGAGAGAGAGAGAGAGAGAGAGAGAGAGAGAGAGAGAGAGAGAGAGAATTACGTCTGGCTGCCACAGCAGGTATCCTGAATTATGATAAAAGGAAACAAACTTGCCCAGAAAACAACAAAAACAAGAATTGAGAATAAAAAAAAAAGTCCCGAGGCGTCAGGACAACCTCTTCCCCGGCAGTAAAACTCTTAAGCAGGCGACTACTTTGAGGAGGAGGAGGAGGACCGTCAGGCTTAGCAGAAGCCAGCAGGAGCGTGGGAACCTTGCCTTGGCCAGGCAGCAGCGGGTGGGTGACCTCTCAGGAGCAGCAGTAATCAGCGAATCACCGCCAGCAGCAGGTGCGGAGGGAGGAGGTCCCGATGGACGACGACGTCTACCGCTCATGCCTTCGGGCAGCCAGGAGCTTGAAGGAGGAGTCGCAGGACGGCTCATCTATAAGAGAAAACAGGGAGGGTGTGTGCTGGGGTTTCCATCCATAACCAACGCCAAACCCCAGACCCCTATTACAAATACTGTTGCTGCTACTACGTCTGGCCAGGGGCGTTTTTTACCACCCTCCGGGTGAAGCTTGTAATTCTGGCCCGCGGGATATCGGCGAATAAAACTGTATCTTTCCAGACAGGTGTATTATTTGTTTTTCATAAAGAAGTCAATACACAATAACTATATGTAAAACAATACCAACTACAACGAAATGTCGTCAAAATCAACTAACGTTATCATTAGATTAAAGAAAAAATTGAGAACAAATGTCACTTCACAAAAAATGTAAAATTGATGTAATATAAGCCTGTTTATAAATTACACAAAACTTCATTTATTTAAAGCCTAATTACAATTTCGTAAAACTAGATAAATTTAAACTTTCGCATTAGATTCAACACTAAGACCTCAACTATGACCAATTTCAAAGACGTTTCCTATAAGGAGTCTAGATTATTTGGGAGAACTGTGAAAAAACAAAAGTTTTATAATGAAAATAAAATACCAAAAAATGTCATTAGTCCCGAAAGTTCGTTGGGTCACGAGGTCTAATTCTTAAATTAAACCTATAGCTAAGCGGAAGAGGTTAGTTTACTTCAAATATGCAATACAAATACAGATGTCTTAATTTACGCACAAATTATTGAGTTTCCAAAAAAATCAACACCAGCACTGAAGTCCTGCAGAAACTCTTCAAGATACTTATGAGAGAGAGAGAGAGAGAGAGAGAGAGAGAGAGAGAGAGAGAGAGAGACTCTTGTCAACTTATTGTTATATCAAGCATCATCTAATCATAGAATATGGTAATAGCTAGAGTACAGGCTAGTTCTAAGTGTAACACGGAAGATGTAATTATAAATCAAATTAAGAGATAGAGAAATCATATGCATGCCCATTTTGAGGAGAGGCGCCACATGGTGTTTCCAGCAGTTCGTTTTGCTAACCACACCTTGCCCCACCGATGTTCAACGCGATTATATGCCGGCAGCGTCCGTCACTGTTGGTGGTCTTCTTTCAAAGTGCTAATGAGTCCCAAGGGTGCCGAACATTGTTGGTCAAACCACCAATACTTTAGCAGAAGTGCTTCTGCGTCGGCAAACACACACACACACACACACACACACACACTCACATTATAAATATATATATATATATATATATATATATATATATATATATATATATATATATATATATATATATATATATATATGTGTATGTATATATAAAATGATGTGCCTATGTCTCTTCCCGGGGGTGAGGAGTTCCAGAGGGTGTGAAGCTAACACCCACAACAGTCAACTGGCTACCCGGTGCACAATTACCACTGATTTCAACTGACTGCTAAAGAATATATACTGTATATAAGTGAACGTAAAACATTCTAGTATCTTCAAAGTAAAAGGCATCATTTCAAAAACTAGGTGCAAAAACAGGAACAGTCCCTTGGTCTGGCTAGTGTTGATCCAGGATGTGTCCAGTAGCTCAAGCTAATAATGACAGTTAGGAAAAACGTATTGCTGAATTAGGTGTCAGGAGGCAGTGGGGTTGGTCTTTCCAGTGCTGCAGCAGTAAGGGGACAACATTGTTAGTTTAAAACAGCTTCACACCTTGCTTAAAGAATACTTTGGAAATATGTCGAGGTCACCTTACTTAAGTCACCCCATCAAAGAGGAAACAGCTAGTAGCAATAATAGCCGTAATTTTCATCTATTAACCCACTAATGTACACCGGAAGGGCCACATCATCGATGACTAAACTGAATATTACAAGCAGGGAAACCTTAAATACGTGCCACGCGTTACCGTTAGGAAATCATACAAAAAGAAGGAACATTTCCCACTGGCAGCAAAACTGCATCAGTGTCAAAGTGTGAACACATTTGCGTTTCACTGCAATATTAAACGGTCAACGTACATTCAAGGACAAGAAGAAATTGCCAAACGTAAAACTCAGGATACAAATCCGGTGCAAACAGTGTTCTTTACAAACTTCCAATCACGAATCTCACCTTTTAATTTACTTATATATATATATATATATATATATATATATATATATATATATATATACATATATATATATATATATATATATATATATATATATATATATATATATATATATATATATATATATATATATATGTATGTATGTACAACATCTATTACATTAATTTTAGTTTTAATGCTCGACAACATTAGGAATCAAGTGTCCTTTCTGCCTACCTCCAAATCAAGTCAAACACAAACAAACATCGATATGAGAAAAAGCATAAAATTTCACAGAAAACATATCATCTTGGAATGAAAGGAAATTACCCACAGCGCCTGACAAATTGCTGGAGAATGAATCCAGGGGAGACCAATGAACAAATTGAAAATTTACAATAAAACTTATGTCCAACAAAAACTCAAGTCCCAATACAACAAAAATCGAAAAGAATCCATGAAATGAAAACAAATGAGCAGTCCATAACAAATCCGCTATTAATGACGTAACTATTAACTTCAGTGGGCAAGAGACCGTCCCATTGCGTGAACCCGTTCATTTCACTCTTACAGTTCAATTAAATCTGCAGTAATTAAAGGCAAACACGAAAAAAGATAATGTCTGCAGCCAACTATGACGACGGCGGAGATGAGGACGGCCATGACTCGGCACAAACTGACGTGGGAATACAAATTGATAGGTCATTCGTGGCCATAACGC
>NC_089748.1:75019149-75031649 GCF_040412425.1 Macrobrachium rosenbergii
TGTAAATATGTAAATATATATATATATATATATATATATATATATATATATATATATATATATTATATATATATATATATATATATATATATATATATATATATATAAATATATATACAGATGTATGTAAACTCAACGACCATAAGCATTGACTTTGAGCTTCTCAATTCTGTTAATGGAAACGTTTTCCACTGAAACCCTTAAAATACGAAATTGGGACTGAAATTATGAAATTCTCCCTCCACTCCATACGTCAAAATGAGATTGCAAAGAATAATCAATAATTTCAATTCACACGAGCATATAGCTGTCCAATTGAGGTATATTTTACTTGAACTGATATATACAAAGGGTCACTCCAATAATAAAATGAGAAGTGTTATTTTGCTTTTGGTTTAAATGAGTGGAGTATACATCTATGAGGTCATTTCCGATACCTTTCTTCTACCGCAAAAATGTTCCAATACTGCACACACACACACACACAGAGAGAGAGAGAGAGAGAGAGAGAGAGAGAGAGAGAGAGAGAGAGAGAGAGAGAGAGAGAGAGAGAGAGAGAGACCTAATTATGAAATGATCATCACTCCTCATAAAACGGATTTTAACAAGGGACTCATCTAGAGTGCTTGCCTGAGTCTCGAAAAAAGATCCAATCAGGTACACTATTCATTCCTGGGAACAAAATTAAATGACCTGCTCTTCTGTTCCAAATTTAAACGGCGATTGCGTGATTGCATTGACCAAGCTGTCACAATGAGCGAAAATCTATTCTGGAATAATCCAAAAGAACTCTTCTTATCAAGGGTTAAATGACGACTGGAAAATTGCGCAGACCAAAGTTTAAATGAAGATTTTGATATTGCGCAGATCGAAGTCGAAATGGCGACTGCAATACTGATGTGACCGAATTGTTAGTCACCTCAGAGCATGATTTCATCATGGACTGATAATTATATATATATATATATATATATATATATATATATATATATATATATATATATATATATATATATATATATATATATATATATATATATATATATATATATATATATATATATATATATATATATATTATATATATATATATATATTATATATATATATATATATATATATATATATATATATATATATATATATATATATATATATACAATAGTTACAATCATTAAACCGATTCTGAAGTGACTGTTTCTAAGTTTTGTCTACTTGATAATTAATCCAAAATTCTCAATAATACATCAACTAAAGGTAAGCCTCCTGCTGACTTCCAATAAGAGATAATCAATTGGTACATAAAAAAAGACTTCACATCTATATATATAAATGTGAATGTAACTAAGCTTGTAAACTTGTATGTATGTAAACTTGTGCTCAGTAGAAATCCGAACCGCTTGACCGATCTAGACAAACTTTTGCACAAGGCCCTCATTTGACCAAAGAAAGGTTTTGGCATAAGTTTCAAACCCATAGCCCGGCCCTCCTGGGTAACTTATGTACTGTGGGTCCCTGCAAAGACCCAGCCATAGGATAACATTTTAGACTGGTGTGAAACGTGGTGTCGGTAACGTAGGTTCGCACATTTTCGTATCGACCATGCAAACTAGCGAGCCCGCATATAAATCACTCAGTGTCAGGCCGAGTAGCACCACTATGAAAAATTCTCCTGCATCTCCTTTGAATTCTTTTGTCGTGTAAAGTATGTGTACTGTCACTGAAAATGCTTTTCTTTCCTCTGATTAATAATTGTCTAGAATTCACTGCTTTAAATAAACATGTTAATCAAAACCACACCACGAGTTACTTCCTTTCTAAGTTAAATGATTGCCTGTCATTCGGAGTCTTCCCAGCCAGCGCCGGGTTGGTCAGCATGTTAATAATATACAAGAAACTCATTAAACAGCCAGCGCCGGGTTGGTCAGCATGTTAATAATATACAAGAAACTCATTAAACAATTAAAAGGTTCCATTCCTATTTTACCCGCATATGAAAGCCAACAGGACAGAAGACTTGATTCCCATATTTACCTTATGGCTACACAAGGAAAGAAAAGGGAAAGGGAAAGATGGTGGGGTGACGGTTCATTTTTTATATAATGTATACAGCAATGGACATCTGGAAAAGTCGAAGCAAGGAATTAATTACAATTAAGAAGTACTCAAAATTAATATAAACATTAAACGACAAAGCTTTGTAAATCTAATACAAATCCCTGGCAACAGAAAGTTCACAGTTGCAGAAAATTCTATTTACAAGTATGAGAAAATTTTATATAAATAATTATATACATATATATATCACTGTGATTAAATGCAATGAAACACAAAGGCCAAAATGATTAGAAATTCTAGTAGATGGAATCTGTTGCAGCGAAAAGCCAGGAGCGGAGATGCTTTCCATACACACTTGACATTTACTAATTGCGGGGACCCGCATAGTTGCTGCTACATGTTGATGACATTTCCTTTGTCGAAAGCAACGGGCCACCAACTCTCGGTGTCCATGACTTCAGCTGTTGTCATGCCAGTGCAAAAAATTTAATAAATCATATATCATCTAATGAAAAAGTTATGATACGTCATCAAAATTAATGTACACAGGTACTTCACCGTTTCAGTCCTATTATAATATGAAACTAGTTCCTGAAAGTTTAGTACAAATACTTTGCGTCTCTCTATTAAAGAAGATTTGCATTAACTACTGATTTAGCAAAGAATGAAAAGACGTAACAAGACATCAAGTGAACTTAGATTTCATCCTACAAGAAATAAAAATACTCCTAGTCATTAGTGAATACCAAAAATGGCGTGTAACGGTTTTCGCTGTAAACGATGCGACACAGCGACAACGGGCAACAGTGTGTGTGTGTGTGTGTGTGTGTGTGTGTGTGTGTGTGTGTGTGAGAGAGAGAGAGAGAGAGAGAGAGAGAGAGAGAGAGAGAGAGAGAGAGATGTCCTTTATGAGCACCTTTAAAAAGCAAAAACCCTTGGTGGGGTAACCTTGCGTCTAGACAGGGGGTCTGGAGTGAACACACCCTTGCGTTGTGACGTCACGTTGGGAAAGGCGAGAATGGTGGTGAGCGGAGGAAAGCTTATCATTTTATGGAAACTGGAATTATATATGTATTTTTTATCAACTCTAATCAAAGCCTTGCTGTGATAATGGTTGGGTATATTTTAATCGCACATAATTTTATATATAGTGAGTAGTTATGAACAGTAATTTCATCAATATAATGCACACATGCTATATTCAAATGACAATGAAATATTATAAGGTCTTTAATGCCAAGTTTGAACGGAGGAACAACGAAAATAAAGGACGTATGCAAAGTTGAAAAAATAGTAAATAAAAATGTCATATAACTGAGGAATATGTGAGCAGTGACGCGCCGTAGATTTACTGCAACATGAAAAGAACGCCACATGCGAATCTGAACTCGGTATCAACATTAAAAAATAGTTTGAGCAAATGTCTATTTGTCAAATTTAGTGGAAGAAGAAAAACAAAACTGATAGGGAAAGATTTTGGTAAAACGTAAACACAAGCTGAACTTTTGGACCAACAGCTGTTAAAGGTAGTTTGGCCAAATACAGATAAGGGCGAAAGTTACCGGTCAACCCATTCCTTCATTCAACATTTCATGAGCATTTAAAAAGGTTTCCTAATCACTCACTTCAGCAGGTCTGATGACTGAAAACGGAAAAGGACAATTCGCCAAATTCGGAGGAACTAGAGGAAACTGTGCGGACTGTCCAAAACAAAGGACATCACTAAACAAGAGAATTTAGAGTGCATGGAAGATCCGATTGCTGAAATGCCTCGAATATGAATTGTGGCATGTTAAAAATAGCAAAAGTTTATCAGGAAATCCACTGTTGTTCCAGCAGTAATAAAGATTAAGAATGGCTACTATTTTATTTTTTCTGAAGTCATCTCTTTCCAGGAAACAAGTTTTTGCAGGAATAAATATATATATAAATATAAATACAGGATACATACATACATACATACATTATATATATATATATATATATATATATATATATATATATATATATATATATATATATATATATATATATATATATATATATATATATATATCTTTGTCATGATGCGTATCAAGTACCTGGTTATTACACAACTAATCTCAAGATTCAAAAATATACCTCACTTCAGCCAGATACCTGAACTCTCATAACATTAATTGTTACGACTGAGTACTCTAAAGGTAACAGTGATCCCTTAAGAAAAACTTATTTATTACTTGAAAAATCAAACTAAGTCTATCAGAATATGTGAGGTATCAAAAATTAAACTAGAAATATTCTAGAGTAGAAGGGCATCACTACATCAAAAACTCTTACTGTATCCCTGGTCTTAATTCACTTTAGCAAAACTAAAAGAACAAAACATGTTTATCACTTTGCCTTATGCACACACAATCAATCCTATTCACTGGTGATCAATAAATGAAACACTTTTTCTAAAAATGTTAAATACAAAAATTTATTTTTAAATTCAAAGTTTATAACTAGAATTCACAATCTGAAAAATTTGTTATTACTTGAAAATAACACAACACTCAATTAATTCTTGAATTAAATTATGAAACAAAATTAATTCACAAAAACTTTATCAAGAATTTAAATTAATCAAGCAAAATTTAAACTATCAAGAATTACTCAAGATTTAAAAAGAAAATCTTAATAAATGAAATCAAGTATGCAATGTTAAATTATGTATGCAATGTTAAATTATACCAAGAAATATTTAAAATGCTATGTAAATAAATGTTACATCACAAACACAAAAAATGTGAAAATATAAAGAGATTGTAAATAGAAAAACACACAAAAATACACATAAGATTTATCAATAATGATTTCACTTGTTCAAAATTTCCTAACTTATCATACCATGGTATTAATAAGTAAAATTCACGTTACCTTACACAAACTTGTGAAAACCTCTGTAAATCACTTGCTGCAGCTGCGTTACCACAATACACACTTTTTACCAGGCGCCGTTACGAACTAAATAACTTTGCTAAATTCAGATCTCAAAAGTTAATACTAATATGTGACCACAAAACACTACGTTAAAATAATCTCTTTCTAAGAACGAGAGAGAGGAGGGAACCAAATCGACTGGTCTCAGAAATCAGAATGAAACAAATTTTAGAATTCCAGAAACACGAAACAATTACATGATGTCATTAAAGCATTTTCGGTACGAGATACAAAAGTTCTAGAAGCAGGGAAGTGACGTCATTAAAGCATTTTAAAAGCGAGATACAATGGAGAAGCTTCTAGAAGGAAAATGACGTCATCCCAGCAAAACGTTTTGAACGCAGTCTTACAAAACATGACGAATTGATCAAGACACGTATTCTTTCTCTCTCAAAGTGGCGTGGGACTCAACAATGCATGTAACAACATGAAATCACTCGTCTTGAGCCCGAACGGGACGAATCGCATTTGTTATCCCAAACCTGTCATCACTAACCCAAAACAAAGCGCCCTCTTATCTCAACTGATGACAATTGAAACGAAACAAGCCCTTCCTGGACACACACACACACGCCGTGTTCAAATACTACGCTTTTACCAAGAAAGATATTATTCAAAACTACGCACTATTAAAATTGTATTAACAATTCTAAATTATGCTATCAAGTTATTTAATCATTAGTTCTTTGAGATCTGATGCCAAACTAAATATGACACTTCAACAACCATTATCATTAAACATAACACATGAAAAAGTAAATATATCAAAATTATAGGAGGATATATGTATTAAAGGCAACATCATGAAATTCCTCCCCAGAAGATTACTTATCCTGGTTTGAATCCAACAATTCACAACGGGATAAATAATCTGCTATGATATTATCTTTTCCTGAAATATGTTTAGCACTTGCATTATATGGTTGCAGGCATAAAGACCACCTGGTCAGTCTCATATTATTATTTTTCATCTTATTGATGAATGAGATTGGGTTGTGATCCGACAACACTAAAATTTTTCATTCCTAGGTCGGTTCACATACACTTCAAACTTTTTCAATGCTGTGATTAATGCTAATGTTTCTTTTTCGATTGTTGAGTAAGTTTTCTGGTGCTTTTTCAACTTTGAAGACATAAAACATACTGGATGGAAGATTCTGTTGTCATCTTCTTGAAGTAGAACAGCTCCAATTCCACAGTCGGATGCATCAACTTGTATCACAAACTTTTTATTGAAGTCTGAGCTTGAAGCACTGGTCTTGAAGTTAATATGGCTTTAACCTTCTCAAATGATTCTTGACATTCTGGAGTCCAAACAAACTTTCTTTTAGGACTGGTTAAGTCAGTTAAGGGAGCTACTACGGCTGAGAAATTTGGACAGAATCGACATAAAATCCAGCCATGCCCAAAAATCTTGTAGCTGTTTCCTTGTAGCAGGAGGGTAGCCTTTGATACCTTTCTACATTAGCGTCAATAGGAGCGAGAAGGCCTTTTCCAACTTCAAATCCTAGATACTGTACAGTTGCAGAAAACTCACTTTTTTGTAAGTTGATTGTTAGTCCTAAGCCCCGAAGTTTCTTGAACACTTTCCTTAATATCTTCAGATGTTCTTCCCATGTATTAGAATAAATCACAATGTCATCAAGGTATACATCCACTCCTTCTATTGATCCTAGTAGTTGATCCATCACTCGCTGGAATGTTGCAGGTGCATTCATCAGACCAAACGGCAAAACAGTGTATTGATACAGTCCAAAAGGAGTAATGAAAGCTGACAGCAACTTAGCATTCTCATCTAAGGGAATTTGATAATATCCTTTCAACAAGTCTATCTTGAAACAAATTTGGCTTGCCCAATATTATCAAGTAATTGATCAATAAGAGGCAAGGGATAATTGTCAGCCACCTGATGGAATTCAGTTTCCTATAATCAGCACACATCCTAAATGAGCCATCTGGTTTCTTCACTAACACACACGGAGAACTATAATGACTTGAACTGGGTTCTGCTAATCCATGCTGCAACAAATATTCAACTTCTTTCTTCAAAACATCTCGATGAAAAGGTGATAAGCGATAAGCTCTCATTTTAAAAGGTTTTCCATCTTCTGATCTTTTATCTCATGCTTTGTCAGATTGGTACGCCTAGGTATATCTGCAAAAATTTCAGGGAAACTTTGAATCACTTCACTTAATTCACTATTTTGCTCAACACTCAGATGTTTTAGTTTATCTTCCAAATTTTCTAATATTGAAGAATTGTTCATCTTGTTTTCAGCTCCCAATTCAGCCATCATCGTCCTCTATAGATGAAGTTGTCTGTGTTATTGACACTGTTTCAGTTTTAGTCTCTGAGAAGTAAGGTTTCAAAAGATTCACATGTATCTTCCTCTGTCGTTTCCTTCTTCCTGGTGTTTCAATCACATAAGTTCGATCACTTAACTTCTATTATCCTATAAGGACCTTGAAACTTATTGGTAAGGGAAATCTTTTCACTGGTAAGAACACTAGAACTTGCTGTCCAATATTAAAATTTCTTAGCTTAGTCTTAGCATCATATTTTCTTTTCATTTTCTCTTGACTTATTTTCAAATTTTCTAAAGAGAATTTTCTAATTTCTCTTAACATTTTCATCAAGTTCTTGACATATTCTCCTTGGATTTCCTCTTGATTTTCTTCCCAATTCTCTGCAAGAATCTTCAATGGACCTCTAATGTCTCGACCAAAAATCATTTCATTTGGTGAACATCCCATACTTTCTTGATAGGCATTCCTAACTTCAAATAACATCAAAGGTAAACCAGCATCCCATTCTCTTCCTGATTCATTACAATACTTAGTTAACATACTTTTCAATGTCTGGTGGAACCTTTCCATGGCTCCTTGAGTCTCTGGATGATAAGCAGTTGATAACTGTTGTTTTACTCTAACAAGTTCATCACATCCTGGAATAATTTTTGAAGCAAAGTTCGTTCCCTATCACTTTGCACAATTTCTGGTATTCCAAACTTGGAGAAAAACTCCACTGACTTCTCAGCAATTACCTTTGCACTTATACTTCTTACAGGAATCGCCTCAGGATACCTAGTCACTGGACACATTAATGTTAATAGATATTCATTTCCTTTCTTTGTTTTCGGAAGTGGCCCAACCACATCTATAATTACCTTGCTAAAGGGTTCTCCTCTAACTTCTATGGGTTGTAGGGGTGCTTTCTGAATGGTTTCATTCGGTTTTCCAGCTATCTGGCATGTGTGACACATTCTGCAAAATCTACTAACATCCTTGTGAAGTCCAGGCCAGAAAAAATACTTCATAATCTTCTCAACAGTCTTCCTGATTCCCATATGTCCAGACTCGCGCGCTACTGCTACAACTTGTTTCCTCAATGGATATGGAATCAAAATTTGATGATATTCACCCCATTCAGTATTTCCTGGTATATCTGCAGGTCGATGCTTTCTCATTAGCAATCCTTCCTTTAGATAATAACAGGTAGAGGTTTGTTGCATCTCTTCTTGATCAACAACTCTGAAGAACAGATCAGCCAACGTTGTATCCCTCTTCTGCAGTTTCATTAGCTTCTCTCTAGTCACTTGACCAACTTCAAGGGCTGAACTCTCCATATTTGCTAACTCTGCTTCTGTAGTTTCACTACTATCTTCAGGAACACTTTGACTACTCGGAGTCTCTTCAATAACAACAGGATCCTCCTCTTCTTGGGAAATCTCTTCATCACTACCACTAGGGGAAACTTCACTTTCCTGGAACAGCTCTTCTAATCTTAAAGATCCGTCAGTTGATTCTTCTGGTGCAGGTAAATCCTCAGTATCTTCACTTGCAGACATAGTTCTCTTCTTACTCTTGGTAGTTACACAACTTGGAAACAGGTGGGAGTTTTTCTTCTCTAAATCTGCTGTAGGACTAACCCTTAATGGTTTGTCTGTCACTATAGGACAAGGAACAAATGGTACACCACCAACTTCATTACCCAGTAAAACATGTACACCTTCAACAGCTAGTGAGTCCTTTACAGCAAAATCAACATTTCCTGTCACCAATTCACAGGACAAATGCAAGCGGCATATAGGAGTTCCCTCTTCTCCTCCTATACCCTTCAAAATAACTGAATCTCCGGTGAGATTCTTCTCCAGATGTGGGTGAGCACCACGAACTACCTCACTATGGTTACTCCCCGTATCACGTAATACCTTGACTGGTACCTGCACACTTCCTCCTTGAGTTGTCAGCGTACCTTCATAGATATATGGCTTAAAAGCCTCCAAGCTGCTCAGCCACTCACTGCTTGAAGTTACATTTCCACTCTGCTTGTTTAGTCTCAGTCGTCCCCACACTGCTCTTCGTAGTTTGCTTCACCTGGTTACCTTTAACCACTTGACCAACTGGTTTGGTCGGCTGTTGTGTCTGATAACAATCTCGACTGTAGTGTCCTACTCTTCCACACTTGTAGCAGACAACATTAGTCTTCTGTATCTGTCTTGAGAACAGACTGGATGATGAGAATTTAACATTTAATTGTTGAGGGGTGTTACCTGACTTTGTATTGGCATAGCCACTAGAAGGATTTCCAGTTGTAATGTTCTGAAATTTGGATGAGACCTGAAACCTGTGTTTGTTGGTTCTGGTAATTGACATTATAATTTCTTTTGCTAGAAATTATGTTAAAATCTTCACCAATGTAGCAGCTTTGTCAAGTTTCTTAACCTCTCTCTCTTTAAATAGGCTCTATGTGTTCAGGAATTCCTCTAAGATATTGTTCTAGGACTACTAACTCTACAAGTTCGTCCATAGATTTAACTTTAGCAGCCTCCAGCCATCGTTTAAAACATCTTCTTACTTTGTAAGCATAATCCAAGAAAGTTATCTTGTCATCCTTTCTCAAAGATCTGAATCTTTCATTATAATATTCAGGGGTCATCTGGTAAACTTGTAGCACATTGTGTTTAATTACCTTGTACTCTTTACACTGATCAGCTGATAAGGCTAAATAGGCACTTTTCCTTTACCAATGAGAACACTCTGTAACAAGACCGACCATTTATCCTCTGGGCCATCCCATACCTGAAGCCACTTTTTCAAAGTGATCAAAAACTCATCTGGAGCTTCTTCTGTAAATTTTGGAATTAATTTCTGCACTCTTACTACATCAAATACAGGGTCTGAATTACCTTGAGTAGGGTTAGACAGTGTTACAGGTAATGTGGATCGAGCTTTTATTAACTCCATCTCCCTTTCATGTCTTGCTCTTTCTCTTTCCTCTTTTGCTCTTTCTCTTTTCTTTCTTCTGCTGCTTTTCCTTCTTCTTCTCTTTCCTTTCTTTCTTTTCTATCTTCTCTTTCTCTTTCAGCCTGCATTTTCTCTCTTTCAGCCTGTATCCTCAGCTTAATCAAATTTTCTTCTGCTTCTATACGTCTAAGTTCTGCTTCTGCATCACTTTTCTCTTTCTTTTGTTCATGTTTATCTGTAAATTCTGCCTCAGCTGCATTCAACAATTCTTGCGCCTCTCCTAACTCTTCATCTACTTTACCAGAGTCCATCAATGCTTGGATTGCAATATATTTGATTTGTGCCTTAATCATACCACTAGACACATTACCCCCACATGCCACTGCTAAAGCAATCCACTGTGCCTTAGTCAGGTTGGATTCAGATAACTCTTGGATGGAAGGAGTTGCTAAAAACCTCTGAACATTGAACAAAGCCATTTTCTCTAAGTTACTCAACTAAATAATTCACAATACAAAGCAAAAAAAAAACTATGTGGTCACTCTCCTATCAAAATATATCCCTAACACCACCAGTATAAACCATAAACCAGAGTGATATTTTGTTTTGTTCCCGGGTCTGGGCACCAAACAATATAATGTCACGATGTGTATCAAGTACCTGGTTATTACACAACTAATCTCAAGATTCAAAAATATACCTCACTTCAGCCAGATACCTGAACTCTCATAATATTAATTATTACGACTGAGTACTCTAAAGATAACAGTGATCCCTTAAGAAAAAACTTATTTATTACTTGAAAAATCAAACTAAGTCTATCAGAATATGTGTGAGGTATCAAAAATTAAACTAGAAATATTCTAGAGTAGAAGGGCATCACTACATCAAAAAACTCTAACTGTTTCCCTGGTCTTAATTCACTTTAGCAAAACTAAACGAACAAAACATGTTTATCACTTTGCCTTATGCACACACAATCAATCCTATTCACTGGTGATCAATAAACGAAACACTTTTTCTAAAAATGTTAAATACAAAAATTTATTTTTAAATTCAAAGTTTATAACTAGAATTCACAATCTGAAAAATTTGTTATTGCTTGAAAATAGCACAACACTCAATTAATTCTTGAATTAAATTATGAAACAAAATTAATTCACAAAAACTTTATCAAGAATTTAAATTAATCAAGCAAAATTTAAACTATCAAGAATTACTCAAGATTTAAAAAGAAAATCTTAATAAATGAAATCAAGTATGCAATGTTAAATTACGTATGCAATTAATGTTAAATTATACCAAGAAATATTTAAAATGCTATGTAAATAAATGTTACATCACAAACACAAAAATGTGAAAATATAAAGAGATTGTAAATAGAAAACACAAAAATACACATAAGATTTATCAATAATGATTTCACTTTGTTTAAAATTTCCAACTTATCATACCATGGTATTAATAAGTAAAATTCATGTTACCTTACACAAACTTGTGAAAACCTCTGTAAATCACTTGCTGCAGCTGCTACCACAATACACACTTTTTACCAGGCGCCGTTACAACTAAATAACTTTGCTAAATTCAGATCTCAAAAGTTAATACTAATATGTGACTACAAAACACTACGTTAAAATAATCTCTTTCTAAGAACGAGAGAGAGAGGAAACCAAATCGACTGGTCTCAGAAATCAGAATGAAACAAATTTTAGAATTCCAGAAACACGAAACAATTACATGATGTCATTAAAGCATTTTCGGTACGAGATACAAAAAGTTCTAGAAGCAGGAAGTGACGTCATTAAAGCATTTTGGGTGTAGATACAATGGAGAAGCTTCTAGAAGGAAAATGACGTCATCCCAGCAAAACGTTTTGAACGCAGTCTTACAAAACATGACGTAATTGATCAAGACACGTATTCTTTCTCTCAAAGTGGCGTACGTGACTCAAACAATGCATGTAACAACATGAAATCACTCGTCTTGAGCCCGAACGGGACGAATCGCATTTGTTATCCCAAACCTGTCATCACTAACCCAAAACAAAGCACTCCCTCTTATCTCAACTGATGACAATTGAAATGAAACAAGCCCTTCCTGGACACACACAAACACATGTTTAAATACTACGCTTTTACCAAGAAAGATATTATTCAAAACTACGTTACTATTAAAATTGTATTAACAATTCTAAATTACGCTATCAAGTTATTTAATCATTAGTTCTT
>NC_089748.1:75036649-75084149 GCF_040412425.1 Macrobrachium rosenbergii
AATTACAATCAAATAATTGTTTACCAGAATCATTAACAATTAAGTACGTGTTAATTACGATTTCTATTTTAATTGGGCCTGTTGAAAATTTGCTTCATTCAATTAGCAAACAATGAATTCCGCTTTAATGTATATGACATAAAATTCAGCATTAATTTTACATCTCGTTTTCTCTTGAAAGCCAGAGAAATGTAGATATAATCATCGATTTAAGTAAATATAAAGACGGAAGAAAAAATCTCTAATTGGTTTGTTAAACTGCGATACTGAAATACAAGCAACTTGAAACAAGTGCAGATAAAACACTAAGATTTCATACTGCCTCCTGATGTGCTAGTTTCAAGAAAAGGGTCATGATTCAGGAGAGAAGAATCTGAAATCTTACGAGGGTTTTAATTATGACCAGTACCCTGATGGCTTCGGGTTTCTTTAAAATTCTGCATCTACAATCAATGGCCAATAAAAACTTGACACCTTTTTCCCAATTTCTTTTGTACCTACTTTAAAAGGAAAAAGTCGGCAGAAAGATGATGACTTGAAGAATGGAAAACTATTGATTACATGGGATGATAAAAAGGGGAGGGAATACAGTTGTAAACTTCAAATAAAAAGAAAACTCACACACAAAAGAAGATGGGATGCCGATCCCGAAAAAATAACAATCACAATATTTAGAAGATGTAAACGTCACTCTATATCGGCCTTCTCTATGACCCTTTCTGAGGTTCACTATTACACCTGAGGATAGAAATTACAGAGGGCAAAATTTAAATTATGGCTGGTTTCCCACTAAGGAATATCAAGAGTACCGTGTAATGATTCATCACACTTTGAAGATGAAAAAGCGATTACGTCAGAACTGTCTTCTTTCACCAAGAAGTGAATCTGGTACCTGATAGAAATTGTCTAGTAACACACAGTAATGATATTTATGATCGCATTTTCCTTAAACTTCACATTTCACCCTCCAACCTTATTAACCTAAATAACATTTTTGGAAATTTCTAAAATGCTCTGCATTAACGTATATTAAAAATACCTAAGATCTAAACTACACGAGGTACCTTCACAAATACTGCTACAATGGAAATCAAAACCATTTTCTGTGTCTAAATCACAACCGACGGCTAAGAATATTCGAAAATTAGTACTGCAGGCATCACAAATACATGCAGAAATCCTTTGCCATCTACAAGACTTCAACATGCATGAAAAAATACCAACAGCCCGTTTATTATTTCAAGAAACTATGTATGTGAATCACGAATACATCCATCAATAAAGTGATAAAGTCAGTAATAATAATAATATATATATATATATATATATATATATATATATATATATATATATATATATATATATTCACATACATTGCTTGCCAATGTTGTTTAATACTCAATTCGCTCTACGTCGGGTCCCTGAAGTCGTCGGTTCACACAGTCGCGCCTTTGAATCTCTCAGGTGCCGAATCGTTCATCATTTATAAATCCTGCTAATCGGTGATATTCCTGACGTAGAGCCAAATTGGGTATTAATTGCCATATATTAAACGATATATTTATACTATATATATATATATATATATATATATATATATATATATATATATATATATATATATATATATATATATATATATATATATATATATATATATATATATATATATATTCACATATATATATACATATATATTCTTCTCTCTCTCTCTCTCTCTCTCTCTCTCTCTCTCTCTCTCTCTCTCTCTCTCTCTCTGGGATTTTGAGAGGTTACTGGAAACGTAATATCTCAAAACCCTTTCAATATTTCTCCTAATTGTAAGGTGTGTCTAGGGCTTGACCCCCAACTAGCGGGGTCACGGCAAGGAGATTGGAAAGGGAGAAGGGAGGGGAGTCCCATCCCAGGTTTGAAGGGAGGGGAAGCGAGTTCATGGACATGAACAGGAGCCAGCCCCCACCCCTTCGCCCTCCAAAAAAAAAAAAAAAAGAAAAGTGGAAGAGGAGAGGGTGATGAGAACATAAAAACACATGCAAATGATAAAAACTAAGCGGGGAGGAGCCAAATGAAAGACAACACTCGAGTTATATCAGCCCTGAAGATGTAACTGTGGTACTAGAAACTGACGACACGGGTTTGGGGGGGGGTGTGTGAAAGATGATGTCTAGGAGTAAACTAGGAGAGGACGAACAAGATGTAAAAAAAGAGAGAGAAAATTAAAAGTGGGAAGGAGACTAAAAGTGGAATATTAAACAATAAAGAAGCAACATAGTTTCTTAAATACTTTAAGTAAATCAGTAAGCAAGACGTGAACGCTTTAAGATTACATTTCATCAAGAAATAGGGATCTTTAAAAAGATCGACAGTGAATTACTTTTCCAGCTGTCACTCACGTCTGGAAGGCGAGATGCCAATCCTTAGCAAATTATTATTAAACGCACAACTTGGCAAGACCAGGATGATTGAGGAGATTGCGCAATGAGGATTAAACAGAATAGTAACCAAATGGGTCAAAGGATTAGGTGGTAGAACGGTACAGTCGAGGAGGAGGAGGAGGAGGAGGAGGAGGAGGAGGAGGAGGAGGAGGAGGGAGGAGGGAGGAGAGCTGGATACCGCCTAGGGATTCCTCCAGGCTTGAGGATAATTGTAGCCGGGGACATCACAGGAAGTCAGGAGCCTGAGAGAGCAGACTCTGGGATCCAGATCCTTATCTCCAAGAGCCACGGACTTGTGTCTCCCAGGATGCTGAGAGAGAGAGAGAGAGAGAGAGAGAGAGAGAGAGAGAGAGAGAGAACATATTACCATACTGCACACTGCTGACCTCCACGACCACCTCTTCGGCCCCTCCCCCCACTTCACCCTCTCTCCCCTTCCCTTCCTCTTCCACCCGCTTTAAGATTGTCTGCTTGCTTATTCCTTCGTTGGAGTGCTTGCTAAAGCATCTGCCTGTCTCCGAGCATTTGCCCAGCTCCCTCTGCCCTGTCTCTTCCTTTGCATTAAAAAACCTGACTTGTCTCAACAAATTACTGCTTGCTGTCACTTCTTTAGCAATGGCTTTCCTTCAGTAATCTGGATGTCAGGCGTGCACTTCAATTTTGGAAACATTTAACCTCATTTTTAACCCTCATTCCCATGGCTTTTATCTCTCTCTCTCTCTCTCTCTCTCTCTCTCTCTCTCTCTCTCTCTGTAGGTTTTAGTTTATTGCCACAGAATCAGGCCAAATTTCAGCAAGGGCTACTACAATTAACAACGTCAGTTTTGAAATTTAGTTGCTTACAACAAAAAAGAAGTTGACTTTCGAGAGTGGTAGGCTCACTGCACACTCTCAGCTATGTCAGAAAAATGTTTGAGTTTGATATGTTCACATTTTAATTTATTTTATACACTTCCATCACCACCATGGAAACAACAACTGTCATAATGAACATCGCCATCCTTCCTACTATTACTGAATTCATTCCTGGTTTAGTTAAGTTCTGGTTATTGGTGTTGTCGTTGCATTATCTATCATTAAAATTATTACATGCATGTGAGTGTATGTACATCAACAAATATATAAATACATAATTACAAATCAGCAGTTAAAAATATGAACGTGGCAGTGACCACCACTTAACGCTTAAATGTAAGAAGGTTGAACTGACCATTCTCTCTCTCTCTCTCTCTCTCTCTCTCTCTCTCTCTCTCTCTCTCTCTCGATACCTAGTAAAGGGAAGCTGCTCTTGTTAAAACATATTTCTAGGCAGGTGTGACAGAACAGTAAGAAGATGGACAAATGCAGGTACGCTGTGGGTTAGGAAAAAGGTGGGGTGTGACTTCTGAATGACATAAGGAGCGACTGATATTTAAGTTGACTACAACTAATATGTGAGATAGTTTGCATAGTGCAGCTGTGGAATCTTGTAATGTTTAAGCGAGGCGCAAACTCATTCCTGCTCTTTTTTAGACATCTCTTGAATTCAGATGCAACAATTTATTTTCTATTCCCTCATATTTACGTCACTTTTGCCTATAACTTGTCTCTCTCTCTCTGCAGGCTAATTTTCCCTTGGACCCTCCTGGGTTTGTAGTCTGCTGACTCTGTTCATAAGGGGTTTCAGCTGAAGATTTACAGGAAAAAAAGAAAAATAAAAGGATAAAAAGTGGGAAGAGCTAGGGGCCGAATGGGCGCTGCAAACAATCTATAGTAATGCCTATAATACACCATGTGAAGTGTATTGACGGCAATACCTCCCTACGGAGATGTTAGAGAAGATAAATTGCAGACAGTAGTGGAAAAATGATTAAGTACTCATTGACGGGGGAAAGCTGAAAGTAAATGTGAACAACAGAGTTAGATAGGGAAAGTAAATGAAAGTCAGGATGATGAACTAATGAATGTCATTAAGGATACTGGAAGAAGAGAAATTGCAGTCTTGTGTATGTATTTAGGAGCAAATGAAGCAGCTGCTGGCGGAAAGAACAGATGGTAGAAAAATCTATGGATATAGTTTGACAAGAAAAGAAGTATCAAACGAATAACTGATGCAACTATCGAGTCTACTTGCCCTAATGAAAGTGAAGTGTGGATGTTGAACGTGAATGATAGAAAAATGTGGGAGAATGTAGCGGTTCGATGATGCAATAGGAAGTTTAGTGTAGGTGAGCGGACGGATCAAACTGTTTTAAGATGGTTTGTTCTGTGGAGAAAATGGCAGATAAGAATTAGAAAAGTATACAGTTCAACACGCGAAAGTGAGAAGGCTAGAAAGACGTGAAAGAGATGAATGACTGTATCAAGGAGGAAGCTGTATTGTGAAAGATCAGGATGGTCTTAGCATGCTGGACACATTCGATGGGGTACAAGGTAAGAGATATAAAGTGTATGTGCATTAAACGCTTGCTGTCATGGGAGTTTTCATTCAGCAATAAAGGAGGAATACGGTAGTAAGTGTTATTCAGACTTTCTCTGACGCCACCTCTATCTGAAAAAAAATGTTCCAGGTTTGACCATTACCAGTCTCAACTAATATTTTGGGATGAAAACGCTAACCTCATGGCCTTATTCACCAAGACTACGACTCACTACAGTAATCACAAGGCTGAAACAAGATAAATCAATTATACACCTGATTAACAGTGACAACGGACCTTGTCACATAAGAAAACATAAAGTAGAATTACTCCTACCCCTTGACCATCAACATAGACAAGCTAAGAAATGTTTGATCGGTAGCAGTAGAGAAATTTGTGAAACACTGATTCACAGAACATCACAACTACAAACGTAATACTCCAAAAGACTCAAAACTGGAATATTTGGAAAGAAAATGTGACCCTCTCCTCTTCCATTTTCCTTTTTATCCTATTAATAATCGCTTCAAGATTGGTACATGTTCAGTCGGGCCAGCCATCATGTGCCACAGAAGGAAATGAGATTTTCGACCATTGTCTCCACACAGACGGAGACACTGCACTGAAAAAAAAAAAAAAATCGCCGATTCTAACGAGTTTAATAGGGAGAGTTTGATTAACAAGATGAGCTACAGTGTAAATTCATAAAAAAATGTCTAATTTCTATTACCGAAAATCTTCGGGGGTTTTATATGAAGACATTCGAAAACGGAGGCAGCCTCTCAGCAAAACGTAGTTATAATATGCAATGGTATTGCCAATTTGAAAACTAATTAAAAAATCAAATGGAAATAACTTTACATGAGGTATATTATCATCTTAAAAATAGACACCTACGCACTGTTAAAAAATATTTTTAAAAATCATAAGCAAAATGTTCACTAACAATTATTAAAAAGACCTACAAAAAAAAAAAGGAAAAGGGGAACAGAAGGAGAAGCTAAGTTGTAGAGTGGAGGAGGTGGAGAGTAAAGACTTCTTTTAGGAGAGAAGGAAAAGTTGGAGTAAAAACTGGGAGAAAGGTGACGACATTCTTTCCATTAGAGTTCCTACAACTGCATTCAGCGAATGTTTTTGTCATATCAAAGCAAGCAAAACACTGAGTTTATAAGTTGAATTTCATTCATTAAATAAGAGCAAATAACATCTTGGCAGGTCGTTTTACGACTTCCAAAAATTGAGTTGGGTCTCCTCCACTCGCAACACCCAATTACAGAGACATTCTGGTTTTATTCGAAGGTAATCAAAACAAATTAACAAGGTCATATACTGCAAGACGTTTATTGCAACTGTAAGGTGCTGCTGTAATGAACTGAACTTCAAAAATGTTCAGAAGAAGAACGGAATATTCGCTTTAATATCAGAGATGACAATTTTTAATCAAAAGTTATAACTATTAATGAGATTTTTGGGCGAGAGGAAGTCCATTAGGTCTGATTTATAATTACCTCTCTTGCATATGGTGTAAATGAGAGCAAAAAACGACAATATGCGCTCATTAACAGTATGAGTTATACACATCATGGTCACGTTGTATATACACCACAATTCAGCAATCGCATTCACTCCAACAGGTATAACTAGCTAACAATAAAAATATACAACGGCCTTGTTACCATTCATCCAGTAATCAATTACATAGGCAGTTAAAAAAGGACAACCCACTACCTAATTGCACCTCATTTGATGTTGAAAGATATCTCTGCAAAACGCGTCTCCATTCTACGACTCTAACGGACTGTCACTCTTAGTCCCCCAGGGAGAACTCGAAGGAAAAAAATCCCCAGGGGTCCCCTCAAGGCAAACCCTTGGCTTGCCGTAACCCCCCAAAACCTCAGCCATCAGGATTGAGCAATTATGCATTCAGAAGACATATAAAGAGGTCGACGGAGTGATGCAAATGGTTGATAGGAAAGAGGCCCAGAGGGTCATCGCTGCCATTTCCCTCCTCCTCATCCCAATCAAGTCTTGAAGAAAAAGAGGAAGAGGAATAGTAAGGTTTTGCATGCGAAGGGAGGGCTTAACTGACAAACAACCCAACTGAAGTGAGGTGTTTCTTCCAAAAGGGATGAAAGATAAGGAAAGGTTGGTCAAATATAAACAACCTATTTTCTATCACATTATTGCATAGTCAAATCAAATTTAATTTTATCTTAACAACTATACAAAAGACTGACTTATCGACAAATGAAATGGCAACATCAGACTTATCCAACAATAACTTGTTCTAGAGGAATTCCACGATGATCTCATTTTCTTATTCCTTTCTTCTTCTGGTCTACGATGGGTAGGAGACTGAACTATATTAAAAATAACGGAAACAAGCAAACACTATAACGTGCAAAATCTAGAAACTTCATAACTGAGCCCAAGTCCAAGACCTCTAAGGTGAGAGATGAAGGCGCTACCAACCAGGTCACAAAAGTCAACGAGTTACCTGACCTGGTTGAACGCGTACCACTCAGCGGGTGTCACCCACCTCCCCGACCCGTTACTAATAAATAATAATAAATCTATGCAGTAGTCACGGTTGAAAGTTTTACCGCCTGATGGGTACTGAAAGGAGAAGGGTATCAGAATTACCATAATGAATAGTTTATCCTTGACGGCAAAAAATATTAAAAGACGGTACCATAACACTGAATAAAACCAAGCATCTGAAAGAATTAAGCATGCATGAGGAAATGAGATAAAAATTGTTAGCAATAATTTGTGGCCATTACCATTAGCAGAGAAAACAGGGACAAACACTGAAAATAAAATAATAAAGAAACGGGAACCAATATTCAGTTTTCATACTTTTTTGACTTAATATGACCTGGCATGGAAAAACAACAGCACGAACTACCTGCTTTAACCTCCAAACCACGCTTATACATAAAGTCCTGTACCATGATCGACATAAGGATTGAAAAACCAAACACTGCTCGGTTCTTTCATGTTTGACAATAAAGTAGCCATGAAGAATACATCAACAGAAAATGAAGTACGAAAACTTCAAAGCCAGCTTCAGGAAAGCTCTTGAGACAAATTCATAATCGCGATATGGATCTTTACTTCATTTAATGTAAAATATAAAGCTGGTCTTTGCTGGAAACGCAAACAAGCAAGCACGAATAAAAAAAAAAAAAAAAAAAAAGTACGACAGGGGATAAGTTACGGAGAAAATAAGCGCTTCCATATGTACGCCCTTAAGAGGATGGAAAAGATAAAGAACGATAAATATAAGGGAGCGACCAAGCGTCTGCTTGTGTAAGCATTGGAGGAAGGAGGGGGGTGCAGGAAAGGGTCCTCGAGGATCAAAGGAAAGCGAAAATAGGCTGCCTCCCCTAGCAATCTTGCGTGAAGTGCGAAAAACAAACAATAAGGCGTAAAAAGTGGGACTACGATAAAAGGCGACGATGAGGAGAAAAGACGATAATTAAACCACTTGTGGGGGAGCTCAGAACTAGAATGTTTGCTTTTCATATACGAATTCGCCAATGTCAAAGTTCTCTGCATATATGGCCCAACGCCGGTTTTGCTGGAACTAAAATTGTTCTCTAATTACTACCTATCTTGCTTGCATGATGAAGTTAGTATTAATATATATATATATATATATATATATATATATATATATATATATATATATATATATATATATATATATATATATATATATACATATACAGTAGAATGCGAAAAAGATAAACAATCAGAATTAGTAGTAATTGGAAATAATGGGAGGTTGTATGGTATGTATGTATTTTATATATATATATATATATATATATATATATATATATATATATATATATGATATATATATATATATATATATATATATATATATATATATATATATATATATATATATTTATAATAAAGGTTGCCCATCAAAACACTAAAGAGGGTAGATTTTTCGAGCGTTATATTTAGAAGCAAATGTTTCCTCAACCTGTCAGCTGAGGGAAACAGTTGTCGAACTATGACGCTGTAAAATATTCGTTGGTATTTTTATAAGTAAAGTTTTATTGATGGAATTCTGTTTCAACAAAAAAATATTTTATATTCATATATATATATATATATATATATATATATATATATATATATATATATATATATATATATATATATATATTTTTCTATATATATTTCTATATATATGTATATATACATGAATATAAAATATTTTTTGTTGAAACAATTCCATCCAATAAAAGTCACCCATAAAAATACCACCGAGGTCATACAAGTCAAAAAGTTGGAACCTTTTTGACTTATATGGCCTAGTGGGCAGCGACCTTGCCTTTCAACTGAAAGACTTGGGTTCGATCCTAATGTGAGTCAGAAATTTATTTCTGTTCTACACGCGATTGCTTGTCGATTATTTCTATCTTATTCACTCAGAAGGGATAATTCAAATAACACGCTGGTATGCAAGAATTAGCTTGCCCAGGTAATTCCGGGTGCAGTTGCCCCAGTTCCAACTTCATTTTGAATTGTATGGCTTTAGTGGCAGCGCCTCTTGCCTTTCAACGGAAAGACCTGCCCGATCCCCATGAGTCAGAAATCTTCTGTTCCACAAGTGACTGTGTTGATTATTTCTATATTATATATATATATATATATATATATATATATATATATATATATATATATATATATATATTTAAGCTAAGGTATGTGGGGGGACCCCACTGCCAAACTGAGTGACGTGGGTCTGTCATGAAGTACTTGGCTCGTTTATTAGGTCATGGATTGCTCCAAGCTTACAACCCAACAGTCCACCTCAATGTAACTGGGAACTAGCGTCATGAAAAGGGAAACGGGCAAGCAACCCTATCCGTTTGGACTGAATTGCTGAGCAACCAGAAGATTTCACTCTCTTGCCACCACTTCCTGCACAGGAAAGACAGTTAAGTGTATATATATAATAACACCACAGGAAAATGACAGGCAGAAGTTCAGTACCATGTGCTCTCACGTGTTTATTCACCCACTTCTGTAATTTTCTAGGCATATATATATATATATATATATATATATATATATATATATATATATATATATATATATAGATATATATATATGAAGATAAAATACACGAAGGAAAGGGAAATGGATTTTATCTTTATTTATATATTCATTGCGTTCCATATTTTTGTGATTCAGTTATATATATATTATATATATATATATATTATATATATATATATATATATATATATATATATATATATATATATATATATATATATATAAACTATTTCTGATTACGACAGGGATTAATAAATTTAATCAGTTCATGCGATGGTTCTAGCCCGCCCAGAGTTAAGGCAGGATGAAAGGTGGAAAGTGTAATTATCCTTGAACAGTTATCTGACCTTACCGGACTCAGATCCTGGCAATGTGAAAGGCTAAACACCTCGATTTGTGAAATAACAATAAACACAAAACAAACAAGCACGAGAACTCAAGTTTATTCATTTTATTTCAAAACTCTTCGGCACAATTTTCCAAGACCCCGGAATGAACCACCTTTCCACCACAAGAAGGGTATTTCAATGCTTTTCCTTTCTTTTCACAAACTGCTTTGTCAAAATACGAATATGGTCTCTCAAGGGCGGTTGACCTCTTTAAAAGCCATGTTGAATTTTAATCACTTACCGGGAAAGAATGAGAGACATATACATTACGTAACAAAACACACATTCTACTAGAATCAATTTCTTTTTTCTTATTTCTCCTTTTCTTGACTATTTCCCGACATATTTTTTAGAATTAGACAAAAGTGTATAAACTGGTAATTGTCCACATTTTACAAGTGTATAAACTTATAATTGTCCATATTTTAAGTCCCGTGACCACTTAGAACAGAAGGGTTCACTGAAAAGGAGACGAACCATATCTGCTAACGTAAAGCATAGAATCACTACTGTAGTCAACAGCTATATAGGCTTTACACCCTTCCTGGCCAAGTTACCAGATGCGAAAGGACGCATTAATCCTCCTCTCCCAGGAGATATGGGGGTGCGGTTGGAAATCACGAGGTGCTATACACGATATACGCAGGATATTTTTCTTGAATTTAAGTGTTAATAATCTCCTCCTTGGAGATTTGAATTACAGACAGCTGAAACAATAGGCCATCCATTCAACCAGATATGGTATAATAAGGAAGGAAATGTAAATCCCAAAAATTATAAAAGGGATCGCTGCACACACACACTATATATACAGTATATATATATATATATATATATATATATATATATATATATATATATATATATATATATATATATATATATATACATATACATATTTTTCGTCCCACCTTAGCGTGTCCTGGTGTACCTAATACAGGTGACTCAAATCCTCAGGCATTAGATTAATTCATAATCTTCTTCCGTGACACTCGCAGAGCATATTACGACGAAATAATTTCTAAATAATTTGCGGTGGCTACTAAACTCCAGGATTTTATTAATTTCCTGATACTTTTCGTTCATTTATTTTGTACAGCTGACCAAATACCAGATACGACATTACTAATAAAGGGACCGCTTAAATCCAATAATTTATAAATACTCGACAAACATGGAGCTCGTTAAGCCAACGTAACATATACAGAATTTCTACTGTTCAACCAGAGATAAGAAATACGCAAATTGCAGCAACTCATTTACACTCTATAAAACATTTACCGAAATCGAAAGAACTTTTTAATGAACCGAGATAAATTCCTAAAATAAAACATTTCATTAAACACCTCCTTTGTTTAAAACTGAGCGCAACAAGTACGTGCAAAATTATACATAATCTGTATGTTTATAAATATATTAAGAGAGAGAGAGAGAGAGAGAGAGAGAGAGAGAGAGAGAGAGAGAGAGAGAGAGAGAGAGAGATTCTGATAGCTTCAATAAAATTCCTTAATGGAGGCACGATGGCAAATTACTGCGAAGTTTCCGTCCTTTGTTGACATTCCTTGCATGAGGAAATACCAACATCATATTTCACTTGAAGATACGTCATTTTTACCTTCAGATAACATTTCATGAAAAAATCTCGGCTAAATCATTTTTCGTTAAAAATGCAACAGGCCTAAGTCAAGATATTAAACTTTAGTACATATAAGCTTAGGTTGCACATGAACAAGACATTTATTGGAAGATTTTCCGGTTAAATGATTCGAGGAAAAAAGACATTAAAATATTCAGCAAAACTCTCAGACTAAATGGCGTTAAAATACCTTTCAATTATGATTAGGTGCAAAGTACTTCATTCACTCTTGAGAAGGATTAAACTGTAATAAAGAGGTTGCGGTAAACTGTATCAGTAAAAATACTCACTTTCTTCATATTTCTATTGATTCAAAGATGTGCTTCAAACAACATAGAAAAAAGTAAAGTAGAGTGAAAAAAATAAGACTAAAATGAATGTGAAAACGAGAGAAGACTCCGAAAGGTTGAGAGGGTTACATGAACATAGCGCATCAGCGAGTGATGAGCGAGAAGTGAATAGGAGTATATAATACGGAGTGAATAGAGATCTGCCAATAAGGATATTGGAAAAACACAGGAGAGTAGACAGAGACTGGTGAACAATGGGAAACGTAAAATATGAAAGAGATCCAGAAGATAACAATAGGTGAAGAGACAAGAAAAGAATCGATTATAAGGTAGGTTTGGTTAGATAACAAAAGCAAGACTGAAATTCTCCTACTTATATCAAGAACGAAATGAGATTAGAACTCGTAAATACTAAAGGAAGCCATATTTAAACTGTCGCCGTGTTCCAACTCTTATGAATGTCCTGAAATGATTAGTAATCGCAGGTGTTTCAAAATAACTACATAGGCACAACCACAAGACAGTAAAGATTATATATTGTTAGGCATTTTCAACATGAGCCAATTAGTTAAAACAACAGAGTGCACGGCACAGGAAAATGTTTACCAACACAAACATATTCGGTCCATTCCAAATTCATGCGAGAAATTTTAACAGGATTCTATTTGCTTGCGGTTAACAAGGTACAAAAGAAAAAAAATGGTGTCCGTAGGCCCTTCGGTAACTGTTTTAAATCAAACTAACTTCAACAAAACCTATGATTCATGTATCTTGATGATGATAGTAATTATAAGTTTAATGAACTGACACTTTCTTAACTGATAATAATCTAACGATGGCACTCATAGTTTCACTGTTTCCTGCTATTAACCCTCTTTTGGATGAAACTAGAGCACGCATGGATACGTTAAAATCGTCAAAATCATTTGCTGAAGGTCCTATTACTTTTAAGTTTTCACCTATGCGATCTTGAGTTTCTAGACTATTATTTTCTGAGTAAATATTTTTTTTTGTCACAAGCAAGAATGGAATGACATTACAGTATGAGCTAATTGCATTAAAGTGAGGTACATTAGTGATTGTGTGAATGAGTACCTGACCAGAATATGTAAAGTATGATCGCATGAAGAAAAGGTTGGAAAGAATCGGTGAGAGAAATAATAAATTGCTCCTTGTATAAATAGCAAGGGCAATAGAGGTTACTGTAAGAATTAAGACTGTAACATGAAGTCACTTACTACGCTGATTGACTGATTTATGTTTATTAAAACTTGCGTCGGAACATCTAGGTTATTGACGCCGTAAAAAAATTAAATGAGGAACTAAAAAATAAATATATAAATAAATGAATTTAAAAGGAGTTACATATAGGAAATATCTGAAAACACACACACACATATATATACTAGCTGACAAACCCAGCACTGCCCGGGATAAGTCTGAATGGCAACCGATAAACTTTCTCTCTCTCTCTCTCTCTCTCTCTCTCTCTCTCTCTTCTTCTCCCTACCACCCCCTCTACTCTCTCTCTCTCTCTCACTTCCTCTCCCTCTCACTCTCTTTCTCACTCTCACCTCCTCTCTCTCTCTTTCTCTCTTTTTCTCTCCAACCCTTCCTGTCTCTTTCCCTCTTTCTTCTCCCTAACACCCCCCCCCTCTCTCTCTCACTTCCTCTCCCTCTCTCTTTCTCTCACTCCCTCTCCCTCTATCTTTCTCTCACTCCCTCTCTCTCACTTTCTTTCTTTCTTTCTCCAACCCTCCCTCTCTGTCTCTCTCTCTCTTTCTTTTTCTCTCCAATCCTTCCTGTCTCTTTCCCTCTTTCTTCTCCCTAACACCCCCTCTACTCTCTCTCACTTCCTCTCCTCTCACTCTCTCTCTCTCTCTCTCTCTCTCTCTCTGGCACCCCCTTCCCAACCCTCACCCCCCCTTTGGTGCCACTGATGTCTTACCCCCACAGTACTCTTTTCCAGATAGTAAGTCACATATGTATACCAAAATTAGGTATGATAAATTCGTAAAGTTACTAAGTCTAAGGGCATAACCAACCCCGTTTCACTGGCTGAACCAGCCCCGTTTCAGAAAGCCCTTCCACCCCCACCCACTTTGGTGCAAATGATGTCTTACCCCCACAGTGTTCTTTTCTGAGATAGTAAGTCATATGTATACCAAGTTTGGTTGAAATTACTCAATGTATTTTAGAGTTATGCAGGAACATACATACATGCATACATACATACATCCATTTATATATATATATATATATATATATTTGATATATATATATATATATATATATATATATATATATATATATATATATATATATATTTATATATCTGTACATACATATGCACTTTACATATATACACACTTACTGCATGTGTTTGCTTTAAAATTTGTTGTGGAGGCCCGTCTTCCTAACAAAGATACATAGCTGCTCTATATCACAATCCCCCCGGGAATCGTAGCAAGGATAAAATGTCCATCTGTGTCACGCCCCAGAGAGAGGAATCTATGTCTTAAGATTCCCAAGACTGCGACATTCGATCAGCAAATGTCTCACATTCAAGAGGACAATACAATTGTTGCAGGATGGATGGTTTTCACCTGACATCAAGAACCCATGAGTGAATCTTGTACGTCTAATCCTTAGCCTGCACAACACCGTTTCTAGTCTCCTTGGCATCTTTTGATTTGTTTCAATATTTTCCTGAAGGGACTTCCAAAGATTTTTTATTTTCTGACTACAATAGGAAATACATCCCTATGGTAGTAGGCATCTCCTGGGTTCTGAAGAGATGACTGCTGACTTAGCAAGTTGATCAGCTTGCTCGTTCCCAAGAACCCAAACACAAGAAGGCACTCAGCAACAATTTACTTCTTTACTTCTTCTTTTCACTAGCAACAGCCATTCCATAATCCCTAAAATCAGTGGTTATAGAGTTAGAAGATTCTAAAGACTGAAGAACACTTCTTCGGTCACAATATATAATAAAACAAATTCCATTTAGAGTTAAAATTTCCTTCAAGGCCTTGAAAATTGCATGCAGTTCTAGTGAAAAAATAGAAGCAACAGATGATGATCTCCCGTTTCTTTTTACATCAGGAAAGACCACTCCAAAGCCGATGACAGCATCCGACTTTAAGCCATCTGTGAAAACTGCAACGGACTTATCATGTTCGGAGGAATGATCTAAAAGTATTGATCTCATTACTTCACTGGACATTTCAGCTTTCGTCGAATTAGATATCTACAACGCTTTACTTCTGGAAGGTTCCAAGAGGCTAACCGAATATCCAGCTGATAAAGTCTCCGTCCTTGGCATGTTAAATGCCTGGTTATACATTTTACTCTAAAAGCATGTGGTTGGGGTTGCTTGGGTGATTTTTATACAATTGCCAACGCCTTTCATTTCTGATACAAATGTTGGTGTGAAATTTGTACCAGCTCTGAGTCATTTAGTAAAACTGAGTAGGTGTATGGCAAGACTGATAGAAAAATGTAGGCTCAGACACGGAAGTGTGTGTGCTTTGAGCAAGTGTTTATCAACAAGCACTTAATGAGAAGCTTGAGAGTCAAGGTAAAATACTGTATATGGCAACAATGAAACAATAAAAAGACCATTATAGAATTAATAAAGAGTTGGTGTTGAGGATGCATGGTACAGAAGTTGTTAGGAGCAATAAAAATTTTTTATGACAGAAGAGAAGCATTTGCCAGTATATGAAGTCATGGGAGTAACTGGTGGAAAAATGAGCTGATACAAGGGTGTTTTAAAATCTTTAAGAATAGAATTATACAATGAATCAAGAATAAATGATAGATGTGGGTACAAAGTTGTGAGTAAGAACACTGGATCATGAATGGAATGCGGAACAGCTAATGTTTACTAGTGATACAATACTGATTGAACAGTGAAGAGAAACTGCAGAAAACAGCGAAAGAGTTTGAGAGTATTTGCAGGAGCAGAAAACTGAGAGCAAATATAAGCAAGGGTAAGGTTCAGACGGTAAATGGAAAAGGAAGCCTCTGATTTCTACAATCACATGGAAGTAAATATAGCTGATGGTGGCAGGTGAAGAAAGGAGGGTAGCAGAATGTGTGTACAGATTGGGAAGAGACTTGGAATGTTTATGGAAACAAAGGCTGGTATATATGAAGGGACAGTTAAGCCAGATATCATTTACATAAGAAAAGTGGAATGTGTAAAAAAATCTATACCAGTGCAAAAGGTCCTAGCTCGTAAATCTCAATTTGGTAAATTGGTTAAATTGATTCGTTAAAGGTGATGATCGAGAGAAATTATTTCTCTACTGACTTGATCCAATCCTTATCTACTTCAGTGCATGTATAGTAGAAGCAGCAGCTGTTTTCATATACATAGGTTTTGCAAAATGATGTATAATAAATAACCCAAGAAAAAGATCGATCTATTTCAAATAAGGTATAAATTCCCAATTACAAAAAGAAAAGTCTAATACCGTTGGCAGTAATAACTTCTCCCAAACTGCAACCTAATTTGAAGCTTTTCACCGAGTTCAATTCATGCTTACTTTTTTTGAATAATATATTCTTAAGATTTGCATTCGAAAGGAAAAAACAATGTAATTGTAAGTTGGGCAAATAACTAATTTTATCTACGAGAAAGACACGCATGGAAAAATGTTACGAAAAAAATAAAAACCTTCGATTATTCAAGTCAAAAATCAATTAGTTTCGCAACACATACAAACAGAAAAGCTAAAAACTGACATTCAAAGAAAATTCACATAACGCCTTAGGTCAACTGAGATTAATAAAGAAAATTCTCAGTAAAAGTTCTCTTAACGATCACAAAAACAAGACATTTTATTCAAAGCGTCCACACACACAAAAATCCAATTTTTCACATAAACTGGAGAACTCGTTCCGGCAACCTGCAACACACGTAAATAATAAATCCCATATATGTCTGATGCAGTTAAAGTAAACAAATGCAATAATACCTATCGTTCTGTAATTATTGCCGGTGATGCTTCATACTCTTTGTTTAAATTTCACGGGAATTAATTCAACCCCTTATTGCTTCTATTTCATATTCCCACGTTCCAAATTCTGTACAATTTGTATATATGAATAGCGAATTCAATATTTTCACATATTTTATAAAGACCCCTTTCCTTGTTGGCGCTCGCGCACATACATACACGCACACACGTGTGTGTGTGTGTATATATATATATATATATATATATATATATATATATATATATATATATATACATATATATATTAAAGCGTTTGATTTGATTGACTTCCGAACAAACCTAAGTCACTGCCATGGTCTTCCTTTAACTGTTACATCGAGGATGAACTTCTGTGAAGAGAGCTTTAATATCAACCGAATCGTATCTCTGCACAGAGGACCCATCAGCATCACGACGACCCCTGCCTTCATAGAATAGAATAGAATATAGAATTTAGGCCAAAAGCTAACCCTGGGACCTATGAGGTCATTCAGCGATGAAAGGGATATTAACAGTAAAAAGGTTTGAAGTGTGTAACAGGAGGAAACCCTCGATGTTGCACTTTGAAGCAATTGTTAGGAGAGGGAGGGTAGAAAGTAAGATGGAAGAATGAGAATATGAACGGAGGTAAAGTAAACAGAATGAAAGGGGTTGCAGCTGAGGGGCGAAGGGGACGCGTCTAAGAACGTAAGTAATGCCTACACGGCATAAGGCGCACTGACGGCACTCCCCCCCCCCCGGCCTGCCTGACATACACTGCACCAATTACCTCTCATATTGCAACATCTCTTCCACGACCTCCAGCCGCCGCTGTCTCAGCTTCCCTATCCTCCTCCTCCTCGTAAATGCACCAATTTATATACATTGTCTTCCATTCCCTCCACATAACAAAGCCACATAACACAGTCGTGATTCACGTTTGTATTTATGTTAAATTTCATAAAACATCTTTCCATTCCAGCACAACGTATCTCCCCTTTTTAGCCTTCTTACTTCACGTACATCTTACAAACCGTTCATCTTAGCAAAGAGCAATCAGTGTTAATAGAGACAACTCCATATCTTTCGCCAACCCCGATTATGACCCACTACAGTCGACTGACTACCGTAACAGTTCACTTATCCAGTCAACAGACAGAAATGGAGCGGATATGGAATATAAAATTTAGAGCAAAGGCAAAGCGCTGGGACCTACGAGGTCATTCAGTGTTGAAAGGGAAATTTAGAATAAAAAGGTTTTAAAGTGGTTATCAGGAGAAAAACCTCGCAGTTGCACTGAGACAATTGTTAAGAGATGGTGGAAAGTAAGGTGGAAGAAATAGAATACGAACTGAATGGAGGTACAGTTAAAGGAATGATAAGGGTTGTAGCTGGGGGCCGAAGGGATTCTGTAAAGAAGTTGGATCTTTCCTAGATAGTGACCCCAACAGGGCTCGGGGGGTCGTTACCTACGACTGATATTCTTGGGGGTCACTATCTAGGAAAGATCCAAGAAGTTTAAGTAATGCCTACAGCCGAGTGAGGTGCACTGACGGCACTACCCCCACACTGAGAGTCAACTGCGACAACGAGCCCACATCATTCCATTCTCACGAAAGAACTCGAACCTATTCTTTCTCTAGGGAAGTGACACTTTGCCATTTAAAACGTACGCATAAGCAGAGTTTTATACACACACACACACACACACACACACACACACATATATATATATATATATATATATATATATATATATATATATACAGTATATATGCCATTATATATACACCGCTGACATTTTTATCGATTTTTTCCACTAGGCAACGAAAACCTCAAAAAGTAATTTTTCAGTTTCTTTAACATTTTTCAATAATTATTGAACAAAATTCTCATTTAAGAAACTCTCAGGCCTATAAAGAAAAGGGCCTTCCACGCTATGCAAACAGGGATATTGTATATCTTCAAACAGCCCAACAACCAAAAATCCAAGTACTTGAGGTCTGGACACATTTTCTTTGACACTCAAAAGAACAGAAAACGAGGATTCAATCGATAAACCTGTTGGATGCAAACCAGGAAGTTACAAGGGAAGTAATTAGAGCACTTGTTGATATGCCCTGGATAGCTAACAAGTACAGGTAAAAAAAAAACACAACATTAAGACGAAACAGTCAAAGTGGGAGTAACTATGTCCAATGACACCCCTCTACTCTTCTTGAGGATAAACTGGATTATTCATGCACAGTTCATTTCTAGTTTAAGCAACTCAATTGGGTTTTCTGAAAATGATTTTCAAAAAATAAGAATAACACTTTGATATTTTACCAAAGACTCTTCCATTCGATTAATATCATAAAACATTTACACTTACATACTGTATCTAAACATAATTTGTTTAAGCACAAACATATATACAGTATATATATATATATATATATATATATATATATATATATATATATATATATATATATATATATATATATATATATATATATATATATATATATATGGGTGTGTGTGTGTGTGTGCAAAAGCGCGCGCGAGTTTATGGTCACGATGGTATTGAAACAATGGTCGGCAAGATCTTCCTTACTCTACGGCATTTTCAAGCAAACTACATACAATGAAAGATTACATGAAAAACTGTTTTGTAAACATCGAAGATTTTTTGTTAAAATCTAATATTACTGCATACCGAGGTCATTGCTTTTGAGGCAAGTGAAGAACACATGTCAAGGGTTAACTCGGGTAACTGGAAAAAGCAAGGGGCAGTAAAGGACATTACCAGGGATTACTAAGATTCTTTTAGTTTCCTTTTTAAATCTCCTTCGAGCATCTTGTGCTGAATGTAGTCAAGAGTATAAGGACCTGGATTTAAATTAGCGTTATTTTCCTTTGTTAGCTATATTAATGCACTATGAGACTACTAGGAATAATGTTTTACATTCTTTTATCATACTACTGTGGGACCAATAATTCTGTGACTTTTCAATGAGGTGCACAAAAAGAGCGTTATTCTTTAGCCCAGTTCTAACTGAATATTCACACTGATTTCCTCTAAAATTCACTTCCTTATCTACCTATCCCAAATCAAATGAACCTCAGTCCATACATGGAATTTGATAAACAATATTAATACTATATGGTGAGGACAGCTTCTTGTAAGAATGGTTTTTGTATTGTTACTATATGAAGATTGCATTTACAGTTAACATTTCAAATGCCGATGAAATAAGAAAAACAAAGGTTGTTCTCAGATAACTCTGGATTCCTACCACTTTTATTAAGACCTCACAGTTTTATGATAGCAAGTTACCAAAATATGAGCTGGAGAACACAAGTCCCTAGCTGTTTTCCTAACCAAATAAATAACTGCAATTCAGAAAGTGATGGTGCCTGATAATAGTACCTTCCCAATCTCGGCTGGTAATTTGGGATGCGATTACTATAAGAACAAAGCCTCTACCCACCCTGGCTGAAGCCCCCTACAGTCGACTTATTGGTTATGCCAAAAGAGGCAAAATGGATTTTACTGTATTGTTCCCTTACCACTCCTTCCTTCCCTTCGATTTCAACCCGTGTTTCTATATATAAATGTACATTTGTGTGTGTATGTATATATATATATATATATATATATATATATATATATATATATATACTGTATATGTATATGTATATATATATATATATATATATATATATATATATATATATACTGTATATGTATATATATATATATATATATATATATATATATATATATATATATATATATATATATATATATTGTATATATATATATACTGTATATGTATATATATATATATATATATATATATATATATATATATAATTATTGTGCATGAATAGATTGGCAACCTCATCGTCCACGTTTGGAAGGTGCAATAAACGAAAGTGGGCGCCAATGCTGAGTGGCACGGTGTTCGACTTGTGCTTGCCAGATCCTTGGATCGCTCCGGGCCTATACTACCCAACACTCTACCCTGCTGATTAACAAGAAAAGCAAGTAAAAAATGCGCGTTAGTTTCTTCGGCGCAATCGAGTTTTCTGTCCGGTGGAGGCCTCAGTCATGGCCCATAAAACTATTAGCGGCGGCCCATGAAACTCAGCCACGTTCCGGTGGTGGCCTATGTTGTTGGTACCTACAGCCCTGCTAGAAGCACGAAATATGGCTAACTTTAACCTTAAATAAAATAAAAACTACCAAGGCTAGGGGGCTGCAATTTGGTATGTTTGATGATTGGAGGGTGGATGATCAACATTCCAATTTGCAGCCCTCTAGCCTCAGTAGTTTTTAAGATCTGAGAGCGGACGGACAGACAAAGCCGGCACAATAGCTCTTTTAAAGAAAACTGAAAAAACCTGCATGAAGTAAGCTCCCCTCATTTCTGAAGAACTGCCGATAGACCAGAAGGCTGTAACCTCGTGTCACCCCCTCCAAAGGGGAAAAGGCAAATGATGGAAAAAATATGACGCGCTCTCCTTCAAATAACTTACAGCGGATCTAAGCAAAGCAAGTAATAAACACGTTTAGCAGTTAACAGAATCCATTCAGAAGAAAAAACAAAATGGAAAGGTAAGTTAACAAAGCGATTGACTAGTGATACAACGGTCTGCAAATATAACATATAATAATTAAAAAAACCAAGGCCCACCGCAAAGTATATCCTCGTAACTGGACGTTACGAAAAATTAGCCTATTATTATAGGCTAATTTTTCGTAACGTCCAGTTACAACACTAAAATGTCTGGTGGTCACATGGCAGGAATGAAAAGAAAAGACGTGAAAATCTGGAACTAATCATTGTTGTTTATTTTTCCCGTCCTAAGTCTTAGCGGCTGTGTCATAATATATCGCATAGAACAAGCAAATGGTTAAGATGAATGCAAGTACACTGAATGAGCAGAAGGTTAAGATTTTCATAAATTAACTTTAATCTGAGAGGGCACCAGTATGGAGGATTGTGGGGAACGTGAAACAATTGATAACTAAGAATAGCTGATGCCTTAACAACAATCACTATCGATTCAATAAAGAATTAAAAAATGTGTACGGAAACAATAGCAATAATACTAAAATAACACGTAGGCAAAAAAACTGCAGGAAATACAAGATCGAAGATCGAAATCTATTATAAAACGTAATACTAACCAATATTAAGCTTCTTATCATGGAATCCTACTAGCTGCTGCCTTTCGTCCTTCAGGTAGTGACTCTCCTTCAAGTGGAGTATCAAGGAACGGACGGGCGGCGTCCTTAAGCACAGGATGCGGTCAGCTTATCTTTTGCTCAAAAAGCAGATACCACTACCAGGAATGACGTGCCATGTTATACCATACACAAAACGTCAAGAATGAATTTATAAAAAAATCTGTCAACATAAAATCTTTTGTTTGTAATGTGTCATATTATGGTTCTATTGGAAATAATTTTTTATTAAAGATAAAGAGTTTTTTTAAATAGCTATTTAAGAACTAAATATTTCAAAATAAAATAGAAATCTTCAAAAATTCATACTGTTCCTGCAAATTCTTTCCCACGAGGCATTTACATTATCGTAAAGCTTTCAGCCACATAATAAGTAACCCGTGCTTGTTTAATGAAGTAACAGAAGGTCAACTTCAAAGTAATAAAGAACGCAACAAGTTACCAGAAAAACCACTCTATCATCTTGTTCATTTACAATGACCATATACCGCATTCCACTTCACTTAAAACACTAAAACGTTCAACCATTACAATGTAAACTATGCTTTCATAACAGTAGCTTTAATACAAACAAAAGTGGGCAAATCAAAACCAAGTAATTTACTCAAATAGGCAAACACTTTGTTGACTCAGGAAATATTCACCACAGAAAAAAAGTGAGAAGCAATATGTCTACACTTTTTGGAAGGATTTTTTCTTCAAAACAGAAATTTCAAACACTGCATCATTTTTATGTTTAATAAGACTAATCTTTTAATGAGATTATGATTTCCAAGTAAATTCCTCTATCTGTAAATCATACGAAAGGTTATGAACATCAGACAAGTCTTTCATTATATATAGTGTATATATATAAATATATAAATACACACACACACATATATATATATGTATATATATATATATATATAGTCATTTGTTATATATACATTCGTGTATATACCTATCTATATATCTATATATATAGATAGATAGATAGATAGATATATACACGAATGTATATATAACAAATTACTATATATATATATATATATATATATATATATATATATATATATATATATATATATATATATATATATATATAATATTCCCACCTTTCTACCTTTACAAGAGTGGCGCCAGAAAGTGTTAGCTTTCCGGTTATCAGGAAGTCTAAAAGTGATGGGGTGGCTAGGGCCAGGAATGTCCTGACCCAGGAATGTTCAAAGAGCTTTGTCCTGACAGCGTCTGGCACTGCCTGGTGGTGACCCTCCCGTGTACTGATAAGACCTAAGGTTGCTCTACTTCGCTGATCGGACGAAGACCAGCACAGCAAACGCATAATAAACAAGAATGGAAGTCTGTGTAAAGAGAAAAGAAAAGGGAGATGGAAGAAAAGCTAAATAAAAGAATGTGGACCTCACCGCATGACAGGAAAGAAGTGATCACGAGCATATACTGTAGGTCTCCATTTCTCTAGGCTAATTTTTTTTTAATTGTACAGTTTATTGTCTAGGCTGATTAATAAATAAAAACAAAGTTTTATTTCATTAGGGGATAAATAATGCTAACGTATTCACGGTGCTTGTAACCTTATACCGCATCCCTTGTTTTGCACTCTTTGTATGAAACATCAAAAATCCTTCAATTAGCAATTTCCTAGTAGTATTAAGGCTCCAAATAACCACTGAGAATTCCATTTTCTCTTCTCTAATATTCTGTTACTCAGATTTTCAATTTCGATTCTTTGCTTCTTTACTTCTCTCTTCACTTCTCTGGGATAATTACCTGTCACTGTGGCCGCCATTTTTCTTAATCATTTTCTTTTCTTGGGTCCCTTTTTTAATGTATTTTTTGTCTTAAAATTTATCTTACACTCTTCTCTCTTAAATCCGCAACTGGCATGAAGTAATACAATTTCCTAGGCAGAAAACTTTGGAATTTATAACAATGCTCATTACACAAAATATATACATTAGAATATCACTGGAAAAAAAAGCGTTACGTCAATCATGAAGTCAAACAAGCGCGACAGAACATGAAAGAAAAGAGAGAGAAAAAAATACTGAAGACATCACAATCGGCCAACACGAATTACGACTTCCAGTCCATCAAAAAGATGACATTTCCTTCGTATGTCTTGGCGCATAAAATCACGAGAGTGATAAGACAAAATTAACCCAGACGAGTAATGACTCTCGCATTATCAAAATCCAAACATTTCCTTCTCATACAACAACACATTAATGTCGGAACGAGAACAGGAAGGAATACATGGGTGACACGGTATGTAAATCAGATATTAACATAAAAGAAAAAAAACAGACCGAATTGCAGCCAAAATATGCACCTACAGTACAAGAAAATGAATGGGATTTCTGTCAAAGAATATTGCACTTTCAATAACTGACGATTCCCTTTCCACCACTTGGTACACAAAAGTAAGTGCTCTACTGTAAAATCGACACAAAATCCCATTAATGTACAATCTTTGAATTACAAATAACTTGAATACGTTGATAAACATACTGAAGTTTACCACACGGTAATGTACCGACAAGTTACTCTAATACTAAATGCAGCACCGCAAACCCGCCCAATTTCTCAACTGAAACACTAACCACCTTCACAAGTGGATCTTCACAGAACAACTATGTCGGCAATCCGCAACAAATTGATACATTAAAATATCACGACCATGCGTCGACATTCAAGCCTTTCCAATATTACAATAAATATTCAGTGTACGTTGTAATAACTGCAATATCACTAAAGTGGCATAGTAACACATTAAATAAAGCGGTCATACGATCAATCTTTATACCATTACCAAAAGAGCTTTATGGGCTTCAAAAACACAAAAATATAATGGACTTGTTATCAAGATACCTTCACAGCTCTCATAATTCAATCAACTGCAAGAATTTTTTTTTAGAAAACTATCTGGCCATACATACATACATACATACATACATACATGCATACATAATATAAATATATACATATATGCACAATCATACATATAACGAATATATATGTGTGTGTATGCACAGATATGTATAATTTAATTATATACATATGTATACAATAACTGATAAGTGCGAAAAGCTTTCACTACTCAAACAAACCTAGAACTTTGTGGCTGCTCTACCTGTGACAGGTAATCCTTTAATTTCCTGCTATTAATGAATCAATCTTCATATTTTCCGGTCAACACTGACAATTCGTCAGCGAGGTCAACTCACACCTACTTTAATAAAAATGTCTTACATGTATAACAGAAGAGAACTGGCATTCTGTCTCTTGATCAGAGTAAAATTAATCTATATTAATTAATTATAAAAGGGAGGGTCATAAGATTTGACACAGTAGGTGATTTTATCTTCTCACGCGTGAACAGAGTTAATTACTGCAAGAAGGATTCATCTATATAGCATATGATCATTTTTTATAAAGAGGAATAAGAAAACAATCGTAAGGAAGGCTGTGAGATTTAAAATTATAAAATACTTTGATGGTTCACTACAAGAGATTGCTAAATATGGACTCGATACCTTCCGGTTAATTCTACCATATTAATTGACACACAAACACACATGACCTCTATGTTTATTTCAAACAAAATCACAAATCTAGTAGTAACAAACTAATTACCTGAAAGACATGCTTTGATTAAAATTCATCTTTACGGAAGGGAACTCTCTATCAGCGGCATTCCCTCTTATGGCTGCAATAATGCAACCCACATAAAAAAAAACCTTCAGTGAGACACCCTGACATCCTAAACTTAATCTTTCATTTATCCTTTTGTAATTTCTGCATCCTTTTAAGTGGACACTCGTTAGAATCCCCTCTTTGAACTCAAGATTATTGTCACTCCCCGAAGATATTCTCTCACCAACTGTTAAACACCCAATCATTTCAAGTGATGCCTTGTTCATACCGTGCACCTGGTTGTTTTAGTGACTATAACGCAAACCAGGCTCTTCGGTTCTCTCACAAGGTTCTGTACAGAAGGATTCACAGGATGATGCGTGCATAGGGCTCTCATTGGCCCAGGCGATGTTTTCTATCTTCTGAGACAGACTTGACTTGGGGAATGCAGACCTTCACCACAGAAATTTACCAAGAGGCAGGCATGCTGCACTACTGAAAGATTTCTTAATGAATGTGGTGCACACACGGCGCTGTCTCCACCGGAAGAGCTGCAGTCTACAGAAAAAATGAAGGACCCAATGTTATCTTGAAATGAAGAAAGACTGCTGGGAGAACAGTCATGGCTAATTAGGACAAGCGTCAAGCCCTCAAACTTACAGAGCCATTCATCTTAAAGACAACGTATGTCAGTGCGGGTGACAGCAGGACAAAGAAAAAAAAAACTGTCAAACTATATCGCAAAAGAAACTACGGCACTTCTTTTCTTACATAAAAACAAGAAACACATGATGAATTAATTATACAGAAATACCTATGAAATGGAGTGGCAAAATAAAATGTACAAATTGAAACAAAACACTTAACACTAAAAAGGAGTAATAGTAAGGAATGAATATTATATGGATACTGCTGCATTTGTTATATATACATGTATGTATATTATATATAGTACATATATATATATATATATATATATATATATATATATATATATATATATATATATATATATATATATATATATATATATAATTATACAGTATGAAAGGAGGGTTAAAAGAATCTCTACAGTAAGACACTTTCCTCTTAAATGATGCAGGTTACCTGATTCTTGAACCATTTAACCCTAAAGTTCCTCACAGCAACTGTGTTAGAAGCTTGTGCACAAAAGAGAGAGAGAGAGAGAGAGAGAGAGAGAGAGAGAGAGAGAGAGAGAGAGAGAGAGAGAGAGAGAGAGGGGGCAGCAAGCAAACAAACAGTTTCTGAGCAATGACGTAAGTAATATCTATACAAAACAATAAGTGCTAATCTTTTGTAGAGCTTAACAAAGTCCAAGATGGAACTAAGAGCTGGGTCTCACCTTGGACAGAAAGTCTTTGATTCACCTATCAAAAGGAGTACTGTGAAAAGAACCCCCCAACAACTACAAGACTCCAAGCAGAATAATCAAGTGCCATTCAATAATGACGGGTTGCTCAAAAGAGAAGTAACTCGCAGAACTAAAAAGGACATGAAGCTTCTTGGAGGCAGGCATTCCAAGAAGAAAACTGATAATTCAGATTTGTCCAGACACACATACAAATATACACACACATATGTGTGTGTGTGTGTTTCTGTTGTTCTTAAAAATGTGTAAAATGTAAACATTCATCTGAACAATTCACCCTACCTACATTTTGAATCACTTCATAGCACGCTTGTACCTTCACACTCAATTTCGAATTAGCTCTTTCTATCATTATGATTTTATGGGTATGTCCAAACTGGATCTTACCTTTATCAAGACCTAGCTACTACTCATTTCTCAGCTTCCTCTCACTTCTACTGACAAGATGAGTGAGGTGACTTCAAAACTTCGTCTCAGAGAAATCACATAATTCAAGCTCATAAACAGGCTTCTAGAAAATTTGGTGTTTGATTTCGATTCATCTCTGCTCTATCGGCTAGTGCTTGAAGCATCACCTTGATGTCTGGAGTGCTTCAAGTTTTGTCTCCTGCTTCCGTAGAACTGAGTCATTAGCAACTGGTTTTGATACAAGCCTACTATCATTCCGACCCCCTCGTGATTTGTCTCTTCTACATGGGTAGCATTTCGGCTACAATTCCACTAGCGTACGGAGAGAGTCATCCCTTTAGGAGTTCTTGTAACACATGGTGGGCCACCTCTTCTCATATATTCTCTATAGTGGGAGTGCTCGGTTCGGTTCTGTGTTCCTTCCTTTTACCGACAGGCTTTGAAGCTTTACCATTTCTCCTGTTTTCACCTGGCTTACAAAGCTAAATATATCAAGAGGGAAGCATGTCACTTTCTAGGATTAGGACCAACTCAGTTTCACTGCAACCCCCTTTTTAGTTTTCTGTTAAAAAACTATTGAGATCGCTATTTGTCTGTCCGTCCGCACTTTTTCTGTCCACCCTCAGATCTTAAAAACTAATGAGGCTAGAGGGCTGCAAATTGGTAGGTTGATCATCCACCCTCCAATCGAACATATCAAATTGTAGCCCTCTAGACTCAGTAATTTTTATTTTATGTAAGGTTAAAGTTAGCCATAATCGTGCGTCTGGCATCGCTATAGATGCCAACAAGACAAGCCACCACCGGACCGTTGCTGAGAGTTTCATACAGCATTATACGCTGTACAGGAAACTATTGCGCCGAAGAGACTCCGACGCATTTTTTTACTTGTTTTTTCTTTCCTTTAGACTTGGGCTAGATGAGGGGACTGTATTGGTTGTCTTGTTAAGTCTCTGCATAAAACAATACACTGACACATCCAGATATATGAGCAGTACGAGTACACGCAATAAAAATTTCCGTTTTAGTGAGACATTAATAATGAAGCGTTCATGCGACTACAGCTATAAAATATGAACTATTTATATACACATCTACGCACTCAAATAAACTACTAGCGTGTGATTTGTGGATACATATATACACGAATATGCAAAATCAATATTTCATTCACATAATATACTGCATAACCCCTCACAGGTAGCCAACTGCTAAGAGCGCAATCCAGTAATTGTCCACAGAAAAACTTTACACATTTATCACTTTTAAGAAATCTAAACAAAATTAACGCACGTAGAAAAAAAATCTGCAGTATAAACATAAATGCGTATATTTCTGTAAATAAAAAAATAAATGTGTACGTGTATATATATATATATATATATATATATATATATATATATATATATATATATATATATATATATATATATATATATATATATATATATATATATATATATATATATATATATATATATATGCTTGATTTTTTATAGAGGTGTGCAAATGAGATATAACTAAACTAATTACTTGTTAAATAACACACATTGTAAGTGAAGTATTTTCTATGCAAGAGGTGAAAAAATGATTCTTAGTACAATAACGTAAAAGGCAGGTAAAAAGAGTAGTTACCACGACAAACGCTTCAGTCATTGACCCATGCCCACTCCAGTGTCAATCCCGTAAACAACACAAGGACTACCGTTACCGTCGAAAAGATTTGGAATTCTCCCATGGCTTCCATTTAGGCTTAATAAATTCCTGTCACATACATTCATCAGCACGTTAATAATCAGACAGAGTGACAGCAAACGAGTAATTAACTGTGTTCTATCACCCTCTTACGACTAACTGCAATATTACTTTGAAATTTGACCGAAGGTGAGGGCTCATAAAATTTACCCAATGAAATATGGTTACTCGTATTCCTATGAAGGGTCTTTCCACGTGACAGTTTAAACCGATGATTTGCAAAAGAGGTAAAAAAGTTTAAGTAACTACTGTCCTACTGTATCATTCTCACTGTGTAACCTTTTATTTACCATAAGGACAGTATATACATAAATGTTTGCAAGCATATTAAGCGAGGTACTGTGTAAAATATTAACCGGGTGTATTTGCGTGATTGTCTATACAATATTTCACGGGTAAATGGATAATTTTTTCCCAGAAATATATATGGCCAATAATAACAGTCTGACCTTTTATCTTTCACCAAAACCGACAATATGGTTCTCTGAGTGGTTTGACCTCTCGTTAATCAATCAACATAAAGTCAGCATTTAAATATATTTTTTCACGATGAAGCATCTGAAACATTTAGCAAGGAAACATTCCAGAATATGCAAAATTCTTAATTTTATTTATTTATTTATTTTTTTGCGTGGAGCCAATTTAGTTTGTATTTATGTCGTTTAAAAAGGCAATAGTAACATTAAAGTTGATATTCCTCTGAATAACTGATAATTGAATATGAAGAATTTTACGAATTCGCAGACGAAGAAAAGTACGAGAGTGTGCAAAACAAAAGTTCTTGATGGTTATCAAGAGCTTTCAACGGTTGCCTCACGGCAGAACTATAAATAAATGGCAGGGTAGGGTCCCCTTAGGCGAGGCGAAGGTGTGTCCTGGGAGGAACGAAAGAATAAAGCATAAAAGTAATACGGCAATTTTTACTTTATTCTAGCTGGCCCTGTTCTCTTGTCAATTGCGGATACCTTAAAATAAAAACCAGGATATCATTAAATCTTGACACGTTAATCATCCTTGAACTTTCAGCTCACGCAAATCTAGCTTGAATTATACGATTACTCCAAAATGCTCATGACTAGTGTTAATCGAACTTCAATAAACAAACACAACTTAGAATGACATAGGGGGAAGGGTGCATCATCTATCAAACCCTCCTGACCCCCAAGTGCTACTTTGAACACTCTACAGCAGTAGTTCCCACGACCAACAATGTTTGCGGAAGGGTAATTTCATAAGCTATCGATTCTGGTATAATATCGGGGTAACCTCGACAGTTATTGCTGCCACGGCGATAACGCCTTAGTAAGGGCCAGTTAAATTAACAGTAGCAATAATGGAGGTAATAATGGCCTGCACAGTGATGATAATCGTTACTGTCACTCCAGCTGACACGAGTGAGTGGGTTATTCTGCCGAAAATAAATACGAAGGAAAGGTAGGTAACAATGGATCAACTGACTTTTACGGTCAAACGTACAAAAACTAGAGAAAATCCAATTAGTCATCATCTCACAAAAAAAGATAAGTCAGTCCCATTCCATTACATAAGACAAATGACAAACCGTAAAATGGTTCGGTTCCTGTCCCGTCCTCCTCAATTATTCAAAGTGGATCAGGCGCCTACCTATGGTATTCACAAGAACCTATTTATCATATATACCTCTCTTACTGCTGTGAACTGCCTCACATATAATTAGCTAAGTAAACATATCCAAACCGACATCATGGAGAAATTAATTACGAATAAGCTCGAACTCTCCACTTCACACTTTAGCATCGATAATTTTCCATTTCTGGACACATGACAGCATGAATAAATTTCCATACAAAAAGGAATTCGGAATTGGTCACAGAAATGAACATAGTTTATCAATATCAAGACCAATATGATCAAAGGTAATTACTATACGTAGTGCAACACGTCCCATGTAAATATTTCTTAGGAAAATGTGCATCATGATTAAGAGAACATTCCAAGGATTCTTAACCGTATATGTCTGTCTGAATACATAAAATCGAACCTCACCTCAATATGCTTTTACGTATGTATATATCTATATGCATACACATACACACACAATATATATATATATATATATATATATATATATATATATATATATATATATATATATATATATATAATCTTCAAGATACATGTACATATGAGACAAGATTATCAGAGAGAAAATATAAAATTTATGCCAAAGGCCAAGTGCTGGGACCTATGAGGTCATTCAGAGCTGAAAGGGAAATTGACAGTATATGAATATATATTCAGACAGAGAGAGAGATTGTGTGTGTACAGTGTTTGCAATGTATATTCATTCACTTATTTATTTGATAACCTATTCACCCATCAGCATAATGTATTCATGTAACAGTGTTCAAATATATCATTCAGATGCCAATACGTCTTGGTAAGGCATACAGTCAATTTAAAACATTTCCTATATTCCTTTGCGTAATTACGTAAATTCCCAACCCCCAGAACACTCACAAATGATATAGTGTCTTTCGTCTAGCAAATAAGAAGTTACGGCAAGGAAATATACTTGTTATATTTTTCCACTAGTTATTAATACAGTAAATACCTATAAAAATAAGAAATTTTTCTATCGTTGCGGTATTTGTATATTTCTAACAAATAAAATAGCTGAGAAAATATCAAGCTGCCTTAGGCAGGATGTTCTATTAAAAGAGGACAAAACTGTTTGTTTGATACATTTTATGAATTTAAGAATATATGGACACATGAGACAAGTTATTTCACACACTGACAGACAGTGAATCAAAACAAAACCAGACATAACAGACCCAAATGTCTACAATTTTCTCACAAACTGTCAGGTTATGAATGAAACCCAAGACGGGACACAACAACATGCTGCCCGTTATATCAATCTGACAGGTTGTGAATCAAACTCAAGTTTGGGCACAATAAACATACTGGTCGGTATAACATAGACTGTCAGGCAGAGAATCAAAATGACACGTGGAAACAATGCACACACACACACACTCACACACACGCACACACATACGCGAGCGCGCTGGCTATTGTATCACACACATTACGGAGGCAAAGCCAAACCAGAAACATCGAATATGTTACTCGCCATTATCACAGATTTCTAATCTGTTAATCCAAACGAAATAAGGCCTTGATAGTCAAGAATGCAAATCATTATCCCACAGAATTTCACGCTGGAAATCAACCACAAATTCAAGAGTATGGACATATTAACCGACCATTACATGCATATACCTGCTCACTTTTATTTCCTAGCCCCTAAATCACGCTGGTCCCACTGAACACATTCCGTTGAAGCCTGGGTGATGTGCTTTTGGCTAATTCTAAGTATTTGTGTAGTACTGTAAATAACTTATAGGCAAGGCGAATTCATCTGACGCCCTTACAATATCCGAAACTATTCAGCATGCGTTAGGCAACGGGCGAGAAGCCAATATACTACACGTAACAGCACACTGCATTACGAGACCCAATAAAAAAAATAGTACAAACAAAATTAGTCTAATAATAAAACAATCATGATATCATTATTATCTATTTAGATCTCATGATCGTCATTATGACCATCAGTCTGTTCCTGAAACTTAATAACGACCTAAGGGCGACCCACTTCACCTTAAGCGCCATCCTGTCTACAAGTAAGACTACTATATAATATGATTCTCAGACTCACTCCTTCAAATCTCACGCCGGCGTAAGTGGATTCGTATAAAAATACACAGTTTAACAATACCAGAGCTGTTCTGACTGACAAGTGGACCGAAGGTAACAATGACCATCCTCGAAAGAAAGAGATAAAAAGTAAGGTAATAAAGCGTCACAGCTTTCAGCTGTCGAAGCGCAAATATATAATAAAGGAATAATAATGATGTTCAAGGAAGGGAACAGAGGTCAGGCCATGTATTGCACTTCATGACTCATGTGAGATACCTTGCAGAATAATGAAAACTTAGAAAATGAACGTAGTCTTCCTAAATACTTGAAGCAACAACAACCATAACACTAATATCTGTGTCAATAGCGGATCCAGGGACGTAGCACCTGGGCACGTGGCCCCCCACCAATGAAAAATAGTGGCAAAATAATAATATTGAAGATTTAGATAACAATAACATAAATAAGAAATATAAAAATGGGAAAAAATAAAAAATCAATTATAGAAATAGTAATACAATTGAGAAAAACTGAATAATAATAATAATAATAATAATAATAATAATAATAATAATCTTAATGATAATAATATATATATGTACAACAGTATATATATATATATATATATATATATATATATATATATATATATATATATATATATATATATATATACATATATATATATATATATATATATATATATATATATATATATATATATATATATATATATATATATATATATATATATATATATATATACACACACATAGATATATATATGCATAATATGAAAATTGGTGGCCCCCATGAATTTTTTCTGGATCAGCTAGTGATCTGTGTATTTGTAAACCACTACGCTTCCCATGGAGACGCAGACCTTCATGTAATTACGCCTGTGTTCATTATTTTGTGTGATCGCGTGCGTGAAATTCTCCCTCATTAAATTTTGAAATTTAAGTAAATTACCTGTTAAGAAAGAAAAGCACGAAAAATCTATTTAGAAAATATTCATATCCTCTGCCATTATGTTAATTTACCTTTTGAATTACCGTGTAGCACAAAATGTTCAAAATAATGTGAGGAAACCTTCTATTTTGATAGCGCTACTACTTACTACTAAACTGCCTTAACGATATCGTAATTACTTAATGAAATATGACCTTCAGTATGGAAGCTCTATAGCATACTACTTGTTTAACACAAACAAATTTCCTCCTAGACTTTACACATCTCAAGATTTAACGAAACACATGATAACCACATCTTTCCTAACGTCATTTATTGTTTTCTTAACTTGTTTCCAATGCAACCCTTAAACGACCCTTTACACATTACAGTCTTTGTATGAAACTTATATATGCATTATAAGAACCAAAGTCCACAAAATCTGTAGAATCCCACATGCTAATTTTTCTCCAATAATTTTTTCGTGAAAATACAACAGCATTTGGACAATACATTTAAAATAATGGGGAAAGCATATAAATATATGCAAATATTATCACAGCAGAAGCAGACACATTCATATATCATTAAAATACACAGAAATATTTAAAAACCAGGATGACCGGGTAGCAACAAGTACCTGACTTTTTTTCTGAAGAGAACTTAATGGGAAGGTCATGGCACGATTGCAACCACCACCAAAACTTTCATCATCATAATCATTACCTATCATAACCATCATCATCATTCTGAAGGATCAGCCAAGGCGAAAAACAAGACAGGCACAGGGATTCCTTTAACTTGGGTTCCTAGTAACTGGGGTTCCTGTAGGTGATACTCAAGACCCACGCTGGCTTCTACTAAGGTGACCCCCCTTTCACAGAAGGAGTTTGCAAATCCTTTTCCCCACAGTCTACTCCGTCAGAAGTCGGTAAGGATGGCACTCCCGTACCATGCTAGTTGAAACTCCTCCTTTCGGCAGAGACTGACGTATATTCCCTTCTGGATTAGTGTTAACATGGTAAGTGTTCGGAGAAGACGACGAGGTGGGACTGGGGTAAGAGGAGAGATGAGGCGCGGGAAGGGTAGAAGGGAGATGAGGGAGAGGGGTGGTGTGGAGTTGAAGCATTTCCGGCCTCTTAGAAATCATCAAGATTATCTTGAAAGAGATCGATTGCAGCGGTGGAGGTGGAAGAAGTAGAATAGGAGGGCAGGGGCCGGGGTGGTACGAGAAAAGATGAAGAGACGGGCAATTAAAAGAAAAGTGAAATGGAGAGCATGATAAAAAACGAACACAGCTGAAGAGATGGATATCATTTGCTAATGAAATATGAAGTCATATAACTAATAAAAGGATGCAATAGTTAATGGGAACGTTTAACATGTATCTCTAAAATGCAGAAATACGAAAATAAATTACGAGAGGTATTGTTAACAACTGTTAAAACTTTTTACAAGTTAGGGTAACCCTAACACCACCGCTTGGAGTCCTTTTGTCGTCATTAAAAGAAAAAATCATAACTTGAGAAATATACAGAACTAATTTATAATATCAACATTAAACTGCGTGAGTTATACCATTTAAACATCGATTTTCTGTACAAAGTTAAGAATGGCAAACCTACGATTACCTCTGAACCATCATTTTCAACAGACTGCAACTAATGTGTTTCTCTCTGTAACATTATATTTTCAGACGAACTGATTACAAAGAAACGACAGCCATACAATGGAGACCTTCCTACACCAGGGCTTTAGAATTTGCTAGTGAAGAAAGGCACGGAAATTCCAGCCGTCTATCAACTTTCAGATAGGTGGTCAACTTGCAACTGAAGTGAAAAGATCGCATTACAACACACTGGTTTCCACCTGATATGAAAAGATATGTCGCTTGCTCAAAAAAAAATAAAAAAAATAAAGATCAAGTATAGATCACGAAAAAGATGTAATATTTGCTTTTAACCTGATTGTTAGGTGAGAAGTTACTTTGTGGGCTGTTTGCATTCACAGCAGTCGATACAAATATTGATACTAGGTGTAAAAAATTTATATTACATGCAATTTCTAAAGTAACGGATATCCAGAAAAGCAAGAGATTAACCGAAATGTCAATTCTTCCATGTGGGCCCGATAAGAAGGGCGCCCTAATGTTTTTATCCAGTAGTTGCTTGGTGGGAACAGTAAAAAAGGAGAAAAGAAAAAAGATTTGGCTTTTATCTCTTACGAGGGAAAGTCCTGGATTTTCCAAACTGGAAATGAATAGGATTCAGTTAAAAAGTAATAACCTTGAAAATAATAGTGGAAAAATAAAACACATACACACATACAATACATACACAAACACGCACGCACGCGCGCACACACACATATATATATACACACACACATCCTCATAGCCTTTTTCCTATCACAGTGGATGCGGTACAGTGTTACCCTTCCGGTTGTTAACATCAACCCCTGTGGTATGAGGTTGCTAGCCGAACGTCCTATACCACTGATGCCCACAGGGCTCATGTACTGGCGGCATTTTGCCTTTCTTGGTTGCTAACCATCCAACTACAGACCAGACCCAAGGTTCCTTAACTTCCCCGATCCAGCGACCAGTGTACCGAGTACCGTGAACGTGTTTTTACAACAACAACGTTATCCTTATCATAGTGATTGTAAGAATGCAATGTGTATCCATGTATTTATTTCTTTTGCTCATCAACGATAGTCTACGGGTGATAAGATCAACTTTTTGATTTGCCGTCATCCAACCGGGGCCAAGCTTCCTTCACCATTAGCCTCTTTACACTATACAGAATGCAAATACCCTGGCTCGATATTCGTGACGACACGTAACGTCCCTAGGGACGGGACTTGCCGTCTCGACCCTCTCTTATATTACCGTTAGTTTTTAATAATAATAATAATAATAACAATAATAATAATAATAATAATAATATTAATAATAATCCGCGAAACCTAACAAAATTGGTCAACATATTGTGAAAAACTCTTTAAAAAAAGTTTTTGTTCTTGATAAAAATCTAAAATTTACTACACATTTCCTTCAATCAATCTGAAAATAATAATAATAAAATCATAAACAGTAATTACAACAGAACAGGCATCATGACAACAACTGGTATTTCATTCCAAAAATAAGTATAAAAAGTACTTATGTTCATGTGTACCGGAGGTGACTATTCTGTGCGTTCATTTTTCAATAATCATATAATCTAAGACTTAAAATTTCTATTGCCAATAATTCAAAACCAAGCTACCTGCTTGGAGCGCCTGACTGAAACAAAGTATAGCCACGGACGCATCAATGATTTTATATAAACATTCAAACAACCAACCACCGAGCAAGGTAGCAAAATTAAGAGAGGTCTCTGATTAGTTATTTCAAAATTTAATGAAAACTCAAAAAGGTCACATATGACAGATCTTTCAATTTTTTTAGTAAATAAAATAAAACGTGCATAAATGCTAAAAAAATGTTTTAATTTTATTTTGTCAAGTATACGACTGACTATGGCCAAATGAAGCACAAACAAAAATGCATGTAAGCATTTGTAAAACGTGGTACAAAAAACAAAAAACAGAACTGATACGCCATGAAAAATGCCAATAAACAAATTTCGTATGTAAATGCGACAGCCGGTAGACTCAACACAATGCCACTGATTGTGATCAGTTGATGGCGGGAGGCGGAACGTTTTCGGTACTCCAACAGCACGACATTTCTGCTCAGTATGTAAATTGCTAAATAAAGGCAATTATCCAGTGTCCATCGCGAAGGGGGTGGGGTATATGTGGGTAAGGTGGAAGTATAGAAAAAAAAAAGGCGTTATACATCAATTCACTGGGATTAGCTAAAGAGAGTGGTAAGTACTTTACGGTATTCTAAATTTACATATGAAGTAAAGCAATAATTCCTGTTACCACATTTAAATAATACCATTTGATTTTATTTGTATTTGGGCTGTCAAGCCTAGCACAGGCACACTTATGGCCATTCAGCGCTCAAGAGATTGAAAACAGGAAGTTGGAGTGGTTGGACAGCAAGATAAAGAGATCCAGAAGATAAAGGACGTCAAGCTAGAACTGGGAGAAAACCTCAAAGTGGCACTAATTAGTATTAGTTCGTGAGGTCAGACAACAAGACTGAAGAAAGGCAGTGGGAATGGAGGTAAACAGCTAAAAATTGCAAACACCCGTTATTAGTGTCTACAGAACACCACGTGAGGTGCACTGACAGCATAAACACCCTACGGGGCTAAATAATAACATGATGGATGAAATATTTCAAGTTTCAGAAGTCAACGAGATCTGCCTAAAGTATAGACGATTTGAAAAATAATTCGTAAAACTAATTTTCTCTCCTCTATCGACAAGTGTCCAAGTGTCACAAAGCAGCGTCCAAACACCGGTACAGGACCGGGTCTGATTTTGGCCTGACCGATGCTTATCAAGGAACCCCTGACCTTCTTGAACATGAAAGTATAATTCAACTGATTATTCATAAATGTTCAAGTCTTCCGATGATACTGGAAAAAAAGGTTGATAAAAAAAAAACTTTCGCACCTACACTTACTAAGTTAGTTTTCATCCCAGTTTCTCTTGGCTAAATGCAAGGTGATAGGAGCGTGAAATTAATGACATCTAATTCGATTCCATTCACTTTCATACAGCTATATAAGTCAGGAAATCGTAATCTAAAAATGAATTACGATTATCTGCGAGATGTCAAGGAAATAATAAAGTGTGATCCTGACCAATAACAATCAAGCCCAAACCTGGCACAACTTAAGGAATTAGTCTGTACTAGGATATCTCAACCAATCAGCTGTGCAACAGAAAAATAGTTATATTAACATTGTTTAATCATCTTTCCTATCTTGTCATCGCTTAAGCATTCTTTGTGATCCGGTAATGTGAAAATACATCAGTTTAATTTTGAAACTTAATATGCCATAAAACTGAAAATAAGCATGCAACGTTTGTGCAAGATTAAGCATGGGAGAAGTTTGGTTATGTTCCTTATGCTTTCTCATTTCAACGTGAAGTTAATGAACCCGCATCAATAGGGTCACAGAATACCAATCCCTTTTCTCGGCTGTAGATGAAGACAGAACAGTTAGTTTCCCCTCAACAAATTTGTAATAATGATAAATTTCTGAAATCTTTTCCAATATATGTAAGCATTGTTGTAAGCGGATGACTGCAGTTTTTTAAATTTTTCAATATATGTAAGCATTCTTGTAAACGGATGACTGCAATTTTTTAAAGATTTCTGCACTGATATCTTCTTCTGATGCCACTTTTGAACAGATACCTTTTTACATTACGCGAGGGAGAAACACCCACAGCACACAACTTTAGAAGGCCTTTTTACAAAATGATTCGAATACCACAAGATACTCACACTTTAACATGATACACTCTACCTCTTTAAACAATAGCATTTGTTAGCCTTTTAATTTCCAAGAGTGGTTTCATTAATAAACAAAGCAGGAGGCAAAGTTTTAATGTGAGAAGCCTAATCAAATGCATAATTTAATTATTTATAGATATGTTTCCATTTACATATTGTTCTTCACGCTGTGGTCTACATTTTCAATACAAGAAGCATAACAACGTAGACCACTGGTAAAGGGAAAAAGACTGTGAGCCAAACCAGCTCCAATGGCTAACAAGATCCATCAGTCATAAAAGTTATGAAGTTAAACCAGCTGAAGGGGCTGGCAAGTCAAATGAGTCAGAAGGGTTAGGCAGTAAAAACTTGCTACACATGGACTAGGCAGCCAACCCATCAAGTTATAGTCGGCCAAATTAGTTTCAAATCAATAAACAGTTAAAACCAATCACAAAGACAAGGAAGCCGAGCCGGTAACAAAGAAAAATCATAATAATCACATGTGCTATTAAGCTAAATCAAAAACAGGGCCTAGGCAACCAAACTAGTCTCAAAGACTACACCGCAAAACCAACTGCAAGGACTACGTAGTTAAACCAGTCAAGACTAGGTGAACATAACGATAAAAGCGAATGGGTAATAAAATCAATAAAAAGAACTAAGCAGGATGTCACCAAACCAGACCAAGTTTGAATCAGTTAAACCAATCACAAGTCTGCTTAAAGTGACAAAACAAGATACCAAGCTAGTCAAATACAGTATGAAGTCAACCCAATCACAAACGATAAGCAGCCAAACAAGTCTCATGGGTAAAAGCAATCATACCAGCAAATCCAGTCACAAGAAGTAACCTCACTCGTCATAGGAGTGAACTGTTAAATTAGTCCCAAGTGCTGGGTAACCAAGTTAACTACACTGGATAGGAAGCCATACCAAATCACTCCTGTCACATGTACTATGTAGTCAGATTAACTGTAAGGGATGAATAATCAAACATTTCACCATAGTGTCAAACTAGTCTCAAAGCCTTAAAGAGCATAAGAGTACCGAAGGCTAGAAATGGACTAAGCAGGATAATCTGTACGAAATATGCAGCATCATTCGTCAAGAGGGCCAGGTTAAGCCCAATCTGGAACATGAGATTGGCAGCATGACCTATCAAATATCCAGGTTTGGCACAGCCATCTACTAGATCTGTGATTCATAAGCCCAAAGAGCAAGCTTTAGCGAAACTTACTTATAACCTTTACCTGTCTCAGAAGAAAGGTAGTCTATTTTTCGTAAGAAATAAGGGAATTATCACGATGAATCGTTACCATAGCTAGGGAATCCGTGCCACTTTTAACACATACCTTTTATTTGCATTGATTTACAATGGGTAAAACTAACAAGAGACCCTAGTCGTGCAAAATCCTGTTATCAAATTATTGCAAGGTACAATGGGAGTGATCTCTCTCAAGCACATCGCACACCTAATGTGTACAGTGATCTGTTCTTACCCCTCCATAATATAATTAACACACAATGGAAGTTATCTCAAACTCTGTGACATATATAGCAAGAATAAATGAGTTAACTGCCATAATTTTTTTTTTCAAAGGCTGCAATGGCCCAACAGTGTTCTATCCACAACCACAGTCAAAGAGAAAGAACTTGATTAACCTACACGCACAGTACACACCAAAAACCTGTGACTGTTCCTGGCGTGCCTCTCTTTCAGAGACGGAAAACACAGAGAGGTATTTACGAAAAGTATAATGGCAAAACCGTAACTAATTAATAAATTTGAAGACCTGGTAGCGCTCCAGACGCCAACGCAGTCACAACGTTATATCATATTATCAGTAACAAGTCGCCCGTTCAGTCACACATGAACGTGAGACAATTCTCTCTCTCTCTCTCTCTGAGATTCATTTAAACTTATTTAATTACATGGTATATTAAAACATATCCGCCCTTCAGAAAAAACAAATCGATTCTGGATCGCGCAACCCAACAAGTGGTTGTTTAAAAACAACTTGAGCTGCAAATGAGGGTGTTACCCGTAATCACGGAAGCTCCTTTCTGTCTCTCAAAGCGACAGGGCGCGCCTCCAGACGCCAGAGTTCGACCGGTCCTACAGACAGAGCGACGAAAACTGCGGTATTCAACTTTTTAATGCGGCGTTGGAAATTCTAAGAAACAATTATTTTCCCAAACTGCTAAAGAAAGGACAGTGGTAAATAACGCATATAAAGGACGGAAAAGCGAGAAAACACAGAATGAAAGAATGATTTAATTGCCACATATTTCCATGGAACGACAGGTCATAAATTGCGAACAGCAAGGAGCGAAAAAGAAAATAAAAACTCCCTTACCCTTGAAACCAAGCTTATAAGACCACTAACTAACGTCTTTAATTCGAGGAAGGAAGATAGGACCGGAGGGCAATTCCACCAGGTATTAAGGCGATCGGCGAGATCTCATTTCTTGATAAATTAAAGGATAAAAACCATTGCAAAATAACGGGGTTGGAAAGATATTCTTCTCCCATGACGGAAATTAGGTTGAAATAGCTGAGTGAACTCCGGAGACCTGGGTGCATATGCTATGGTTTCAATAAAATTAGGCTGAATGTTTGGGTCGTTTGCCTATTGAGAGGAAACTCGAGAGAGAGAATTGTTCACATTTGTGTATACAAATATTGATGAAAAATACACGAGGAAAAGATCCAGTCAAAATTGTCTGCGGCCAATCTGAAAGATGCTCAAAATAACTAAATTAATTCATCGTCTGCATAGACGCACTTCAGCCTTCTTCCATACTACAAAACCTAATGGGTTTTCTACTAGTTTAAGGACACGGAAAAAGAGTGTGGGTTTTGTATTAAGAACCTGATTAATTACGCAATAAACCTTAAATTTTCCAACTTAAATTCAATATTCTAATTCTATTACATTCCTAACTTTACATACCAAGGATTTCTAGGATTTAATAGCAATAGGACCCTGCTTAACTGGGGCCCGTGATATTTGGAAATGAACCTTCAGGCCGTTTTAACATTCAAACTGTTGGCATACAATGTTCAAATCCATAAAAAGAATAACTAATAGCCAATACACAAATTATCTAAAAATGTATAGTATCAAAATGAATAATGTACTTACTGGAAATCATGCACATACATTAATTTACTAATTCCACACACATACTTTAAGCCAAAAGTATGTTCGAAAGTAATTCACAATACATATTTGTAACTATGTAACATGTATATTATAATATATACAATTACATAAACATCGATGCAAACTAAATAATCAAAGTTCATTTTCGTAATTTATCTATAATGCATTTTCTTCAAATCATAAATACAGATGAACTCTCTCTCTCTCTCTCTCTCTCTCTCTCTCTCTCTCTCTCTCTCTCTCTCTTTAATAACCATACTGGTCTATTTCCTGTTTCCGATTATCACTTCCGCAATGCATTATCATGAAGGGTACTGCAATTCTTCGTGCGGATGTTGATCTTATTTCGAGATAGGATAACTTACACCATCACAACTATTTCACCCTCAGAAAATAAAATTAATATAACCAGTAGTTTAATGAAATCAATTACATCTCATTTTTGTTCCGGAGTCCAATTAACATTTGAAAAATCATACAACCAACAATATGAAGTCATACTCATGACCTCAACAAGATTTTTTTTTTATTAAAGAGCATATTATCTTGAGGTGTTCGTGACTTCCGCAACAATATGAAAGACATCTACGTTCAATTTTATTCTATCTGAAGCGTTGCCCTTCTGCCTTTTGTTGTTTGGTTTCATATCGTGTGAGAGAGAGAGAGAGAGAGAGAGAGAGAGAGAGAGAGAGAGAGAGAGAGAGAGAGAGAGAGAGAGAGAGGGGGGGTTCGATTTTTCTAACATCGAGATCTGTAATTTGTATATAGAGAACATTTACACTAGACAATGTGGGGAGATATTACACCTAGTGTATCATACACTAACCTCATGATTACCAGTATATACACCCTGAAACAGACAATAAATCGACTAAGCAATATGAAGGAAAGAAACCAGGGCCAATGCCAATGGAATATTTCCCAATGACATCGTATTCGTCACTAAGCTTTAATTAACTTCCATTTCAACGCCTAATGTCTGAAATAGCGGCGAACCCCTTCAAAATGGCCTTTGGCAGTAAACCTTTCTAAAAACTGGTGACCTTCTATCTCAGATACTGAAAACCACGCTCGTATACACTCATTTAATGGAGAATAAGTATACTCTTCAAAAATTAATTCTGTGATCTGATTAGGATGACTAATTCCAGGTACCCTGAAGACAACACACGGCAGGTTTGTGCCAGTTTGAATAACTGAGGTGGCAAAAAATATGGTCGTCTACGCCACATATCGCTGATCACAGAAATACAAAAAGAATGATCTTACTTAAACAGAAATAACGTATGATATTTCCGTATAAAAATAGAGAAAACAACCAAACAAAAGAAACATACGTAAACTCTGCGACACTGGCTTATATAAAAAGAAAACAGAATGAAAAAAAAAAAAAATCGTGAAATGGCATCATTCCTGGAAGCGATGAAACCAAGCGTGATGGTAATACAGGAAACAAAAATTGACAGACAAATTGCATCAGGAGAAATCATCGTATATCATCCTTAGGAAATGTAATCACGGTTTATATAGGAAAGACAATTGGCAGCGTGGCAACGGTAACACTGGCGATGTAAAAATGAGAAAAAAATAAATATGGACAAATACATTAATATAAAGCTAATTTACTTTGAAGAAAAATATTTCGAACGAACTAATAACACACTAGGGAACAAGACAAAATAGGTCCAACTGTCAAAGAATATGCAACCCGACGTTAAAAGGCATGACACAGGACTTGAATCAATTTAAATTTTATTCAATAAGGTAAAACTTCCTGCAAAAACTTCACAAAACTTCTTAATAAAAATATTTCTATACAGTTCAACCTCCTTAGAAAATATATTTCTTGAAATTGTGAATCTGGCCTTTTGCCAGTACTGCCTGCTAGTTTCTGGAGTAGTCTGTAATTAGTCGAGAGGAAAGAATTTCCAACGCTTGAGCTCAAAAACATAATGTTTTGTAAGTAAAAATCCGTATATATATATATATATATATATATATATATATATATATATATATATATATATATATATATATATATATATATATATATATATAATATATATAGTATATATGTACATACATATATATATATACATACATATACAATATATACATGTTATATATATATATATATATATATATACAATATATACATGTATTATATATATATATATATATATATATATATATATATATATATATATATATATATATATATAAATTTTTTATCCTATCTTTTAAAGCACTGAATATAGGATTTAGTTCCAAACTGTTGGCTGTCGAAAATAAATGTGGCAGTGTTATGCAAGCTTCTGAATATCTGGTTTTTATTACCAAACACAAACAATAAATTCTCGCCAATTAAGACTTCATTTACTTTCGAGGAAGGCTACGCTTGCTTTTGCTCTGCCAATAAGGAATAATGAATTAACCCTGAAATCTCCAGGCATATAAGAACACTGTGTAAAGCTCCCTGATGATAATAAACAGCTAATAAATATGGTTTAATAATATACAACTCGTAAATCACAACAAAATGTGGAATTCAGTACCAAATTTAGTCAAACGTGAAATCTAATGAGAGAAGATATGCTTTAGCCCTGAAAAAGAAAGGGACTGAAGCGTCTCCAAATATGAAATAATAATGAATCCCCAAAATGGATTAGGCTACTCCGCAGGCCAAGGCTGCAGGGGACGTGCAACTGTTCACGGTGCAAACCCAAAAATAATCGACGGTAAAATCAACAGTTGCAAGAAATCTGCTGCGGTAATACCAGTATCAATCTCACATTACAGGAAAATAACCCTAAATACATCTACTTAAGGCAGTAATTCTAATAAAAAGAAAAGTTTTAAAATATATCCATTCCGGAAAGTAATCATTATAAAAAAGATGAATCTTCAAAATGATGACATTAACAAACCGCAAATATTTTGCAAATAAGACTGCACGAAGCCTCGCGTGATAAACAATGTCATGAACTGGATGATTAAAGTGGCGTCATCGCAGAAAAAGGTCACTGACACAGGCAATGTCATAAGTTTGGACGTGGAATCAAATTAATACTGGAAATCCTAAGAAAAAATCGACGGTGTTAACATTAGAAAACTAATTTACAAGTTTTTTTGTATCAATGAGATTATATTCAATTAAGAAGACAAAATAAGTCTCTTAAATAACGAAAACAAACGCCCTGGCTATACAATGTATTTCCCAAGATAGCTGACAGAACTCGTTATCGAAGAAAGATAGCCTTAAGCAAGAGTTACTCAAGGTCCCTGGATTTACTACGGTCATCCTATACGTGAAGACTCGAACAGAAGGGATATTATCATCACCCGTCCCATTTCGGTCAACTAATACCAGAGATGCCGGCTGAACGATGATCATTTACAATTTGCAGCTTAAGCAGATATATTCTATGAAATGGCAAGAAGAAAAACACAAATACCTTTACCCCTGCAATACGACATAGACTGATGGAAGGCAAGGACAATTCCTGAAAATGTGCACTGCTATAAGAAGAAACCAGCGTTATATTTCCCACAAAGTTTACTCGAAGCACTAACTCATCTAACAGAAACACTGATCTCTACCTGTCCTTATCAGATTTCGCTACAGAACGAGCACATGAGGAATAAAAGATACTTAAAAGTAATAATCAAAAAATAAAAACTCTAAAGAGCTTAGCGTATGATAAATGTCTCTATATAACAGACACTTTACAAAGATTGAGGAAATGCCAAACTGTTTTTTGAAAAAACTTATTGAATATTAGGTAGTACTTTTGGTAGACGGATATAACCATAACATTATCCAAGACCCTTCTCTCAAGATTATTCATTTCTGCTTCTTTCGTCGTTCCTCACCTATCCCCTCCCATTCCACCCTCTTCCTCCTTCTCACCCGCTTTTCCTCCTCTTCCATCTATGACGCCTGCAGCAGGATGATAATAAAATAGGGTATAAAAAAAAAACACGGGTGACCGGAGAGTGGTGTGAGTTGGGGGATGGTGGGAGGTGGTTGGGGAAGAAGTGAGGCAGGCCAAGTCTCCCACGCTCCCAGCAACCCCCCACCGGATGTGGGAGGTTTAACCCTTTACAGGTGATCTCGAGAAAACTCCTAAGATGTTTATGATGCTAATCTCGCACACGAAGCTCCAGTCGAAGTTGATGCGTCCAGTTTTTTTTTTTTATTCGATTTCTTTTTTACCATCACTCTCCTTTACGACTTGAGATATCTTTTTCTTTCTTTCGCTGAAAGCCTTTGCCGTTATATCTGGACTTGCTTCACCATTTATTTCTAATTGCGACATCACCTCAAGTACTATATAGCGAGAACTCTGCCCATCAATATCACAGCGGTTACAGTGATCGCAAAGAGGGAAGATGATGCACTAAACATTATGAGATTGATCGATAGATTGTGGTAGCGGTCAGGGCAGGTCCTAACGCCGGTGGCGTCAGTGGCTCCGGGCCCGACAGTGTCCGCTGCTGCAGGGAGGTATACACTTTCTCGCAGGAGGGCGGGGGAGAACGGGGGTTAGAGTCAACTTGGGGACGGTGGGCGAAAGAGTTGGAGGAAAAGAGGACGAGATAATGGGAGATAACGATTAAGAGGAGCTGAAGGAACTTTAA
>NC_089748.1:75089149-75091649 GCF_040412425.1 Macrobrachium rosenbergii
CGAAGAAATACCTCAAGAGTGGACTAGTAAGACAAGATCAAAAGACAGGATGCAACGTCACATGCCTCATCATATAATTAACACCTGACCATTCCAAGAAAATAAAAACCATCAATACTCTCTTTCTCTCTTAAATAACTGTACAGAAATAAATCTGTCGTCATGGGTCAACAAAATTAGCTTTCATTACGGAAAAGAATTGTGTTACAATGAAAAAAAATGCTAAGCCTTAAGGAATATTATAACGCAATGATAATACAAGTAAATGAAATTGAACAGCGCCCAAGGAAAGGAGCATTAATGCTTGAATAATCATCGGCGAGCCACAAAATGATCTTTGAAATTTTCGCTTGCATTATCATAAACTCGGCTTTTGTATGAAATCATCTCTGGCTAAAGGTGTCATTACCTGGAACCCGCTCGATGCTACGAGAAGAAAAAGAGGGAGGGAGAGAAGGGAAGAAGGAGGAGGACCTAACACTTAAAAGAAACTTAATTCATGGTTGCTCGTAATTGAATGTTTCTTAATGATGGTCGTGAGTTTGAAGGGGGTGTTGTCGGGGAGATGATGTTTTTGCTATTGATTGAGGTAGTGGCAGCCCCTTCGCATTATACTACTTCTACTACTACTACTACTCTCTCTCTCTCTCTCTCTCTCTCTCTCTCTCACACACACACGCGCACATATTAGTTTTCACATTTAGTACACTCCTATTCCTTAAAAGAGCAACATTATTTACTTTTCTAAAGTACGATGACTGCACACAGCATGCGCAACAAATATGACTTGACCCTATTACCACAAAGTGATGGCAATCTATGTTTTAACACCTAATACAGCGTACCTTTTTTCATGACCGCAAAGGTTCCAACCGACACTATCAAAATACCCAAAGGGTATAATAACCAGCACATGGGTACTGGCGTTAAAAGGGATCGCATGACGAAGATTACAATGGAAAGGTTATAAAAGAGAATAATGAAAGGTTTAATATCGATAAAGAGGAGAAAGGTATTGAAACTAATAAAGGTTTCCTTCAACAGTAATTGCAGGATTCAGTGGCAACAAAACATCCTCAGTATTTCAGCAAGCAGCAGTGATACAAATGACTAAATAATAAGTTAAAGAAGCACGACTATTCATACATATACACTTATACCCCTTTATACTTATGTATTGCTAATGCATAGGATCAGTTCCTCATTGACCGGGTTGGTATCGTTCTCGGATAGCACTCTGCTGGGCCCGCGTTCGATTCTCCGACCGGCTAATGAAGAATTAGACAAATTTATTTCTGGTGATAGAAATTCATTTCTCGTTAGAATGTGGTTCGGATTCCACACTAAGCTGTAGGTCCCGTTGCTAGGTAACAAATTGGTTCTTAGCCACGTAAAATAAGTCTAATCCTTCGGGCCAGGCCTAGAAGAGCTGTTAATCAGCTCTGTGGTCTGGTTAAACTAAGGTATACTTAACTTTTAACTCAATGCATAGGAAGTTTTTTTTTTTTCACGGGGTCAACCATGACTCTGCACTTAAAATATCAGCCGGCAGTGGCCGCTGTCTTGTTTACTATCTGGAGCCCACCTCTGTTCGGGGAACGGCCTAATTATATATTTACACACACACTATATATATATATATATATATATATATATATATATATATATATATATATATATATATATATATATATATATAATGTATATAAATATAATATAAAAACGTGTTTTTAGCTTTAGAAGGAAGGAGGGGTGTCAGGAAAAGAAAGAGAGCGAAAGAAGCAAAAAGTGATTTGAAGTGCAACTCCAAGACAGGAGGAAGGATCGTGTACGGGTATACAGGAGACGGATACAGAGGTCAGGAAGAAGTCGATAGAGGAAAAAGAAAGCATGTAATAAAAAGGGGGGGAGGTGGAGGTGAGCAAGGAATTAAAGAATAATACTATCAGACATGGAAATACCAAGAGAAAAGTTAGTAAGACAATGGATCCCAAACTAAAGATGCCAATAGAGAGATGCTGTCTCAAGAGGTTGCTGAATTTGAGTTCAATGTAGGGAATAGCAGAGAAGCAGAGTTGAACGAGGAAGCGTGGAAGTGGTCAATGTAAGTTTGAAAATCACTGTAATTCTGAACGTCGAGGATGTATGAAGAGTATCTATGGGACAGAAGATTGGAAAACACTATGAAAATGTGAGTGAGTGGCTGGTGAGGACGTGTTCCGGTATGTCAACATGAGAGAGGTTCCCAAGCAAAGGGTGCAAGTAATAATTATTTCTTTGTATAAGGGTAACGGTGATTGTGGAAACTAAGAATTTTAAGGGCACAGCATCAATTAGACCAAAGACGGATTATGGTACAATTCTGACTGATGACAGACGGGCTCACAAGGAAAATTGCTGAGGGTTTAGACAGAGGAGATGATTTGTGGATCAAATGCTGTTTAGAAAAACTTGTGTTACGTTTGAAAGCAAAGCAAAAAAGCTTGTGTGGCATACGTGG
>NC_089748.1:75096649-75149149 GCF_040412425.1 Macrobrachium rosenbergii
CTAATCTACAGTACATATGTAATTTCTGTAATTTCTCTTATAGTGTCATTTCTCAATCTCTTCAGCCATCTAACCCTTAACATTCTTCTAGAAACTTTATTCTCAAAACGAAAAAGTTCTATATATATAAATATATATATATATATACACATACACATATATACATATATATATAATATATATATACATACATATATATATATATCATATCCGCTGAAGCCACAGGAAAGGTTTGAAAAGAAACGACAGTGTGTCAAGAACTTTCGTGTAACTGACATCTTCGATGTGTTAATTACACGAAAGTACTTGCCACTATGTCGTTCATTTTCAAGCTTTTCATGCGGCTTCACTGATAAACAAACCACGTGAATATTTTTCTCATTTTTAGCACACACACACACACATACAATATATATATATATATATATATATATATATATATATATATATATATATATATATATATATATATATATATATATATATATATATATATATATATTAGCAAACTAAAAAAGAATTGAACAAACATAAGAAATATAGATATGCATAACAGCGGTATATTTGCACACATGTAGTGATCATGCTATCAACTGGGAAGGGGCAAAAGGATTGTATATTCTAATAATGCACTGGAAAGGAACATCATTGAATCTTAGCTTCATAAAAGAAAGTTACAAACCATAATATGAATATCAGTCAAGGGATGTATAAACTATCCTTTAATATCAAAAGAAATTTGTAAAATTGTTTAAACTTTATATAGAGATATATATATTATCATTTTGTAAACACAGTATAGTAATGTTAATGAGTTTCCCAAACTATGACACCTGTCAGGTGTGGATCTGAGGTGGGTATGGTCTGTTTATCAGCAATGTCCCCGAGAGTCTATTGTGATTTTTAGCCAAATGAGTTTTATATAAAGCCTGAGTGGGGATATGGATTTCTAAATGTTCGTCAGTACTGTTCTTGTAGTATATATTTTGACTTCTCACACTCTGTATCAGTCCTTCGTCAATGGCTTGGAAATAAAGTCGAAAACGGTCAGGACCTACACCCCGTTTCTTATTTTCACCTGTGTTAATGTGATAAATGAATCACGTACAAAAGTGATAATAGATACAAGATATATAATATATATATATATATATATATATATATATATATATTATATATTATAAATTTAATATATATATATTATATATATACTGTATATATATACATATATATATATATATATATATATATATATATATATATATATATATATATATATAAACTAAGTTTTAGGAGGCCCAGAGGAAACGCTATAATAGATACAAGAGATAAATGTTATGTACTATATATATATATATATATATATATATATATAATATATATATATATATATATATATATATATATATAATAATATAGTGTGTTATAACATATAAATGCATATATAATATATAATATATATATATATATATATATATATATGTAAAATGTTCAATTATGTTCGTATAAATAAATACCACACTACGTGAGCTGGCGTATGCGCACACGGGCACTTACTTGTATATACACATCAAAAGTACGAACTCTTTGACAACAGAAACTAAAGTCCTTCAGGGGGAAGGAAAAAGGCCACAAAAATATAACGACTCCCATTTGCACCAAAAAATGTGAAGTCGCAAACATACTCTCGTTACGACGTTTATAAAAAATCCCACTGCAAACCCTCCGCCCCGCCCCACCCATTCCCGATCCCCCTCACGACGTTTCCACTTTGAAATGGATCCCTTGAAATTTTCCTTTTTATTACGACGTACAAAATGAGTTGCGGCCAAATGGGGAGGGAGGAGAGGGAGAGAGAGAGAGAGAGAGAGAGAGAGAGAGAGAGAGAGAGAGAGAGAGAGTATGGAAATAGCATACCGCTGTCAATGCCATCGTTTGCCAAAAGTGAATGTGCAGCAATTTGCTAGATGGGAATGGGGATAACATTCGGTTTTTTACTGCAAATTGGTATATTTACATGTGAGACATAGCCCCCACCTCTCTCTCTCTCGTATTCCTATTCTGAGGTCTTTGCATAAGTCGAGAAATCTGGAATACAGAATTAAGTGAAAATTCTAATGTACTGAACTATCTTATTCCTTGTTTGACGTTTTCTCACCTAGTGAGGGAAACTTTGAAAATCGAATAGAGGTAAAATTCTCTAGTATGGTACTGAATGTTTATTCTCTCTCTCTCTCTCTCTCTCTCTCTCTCTCTCTCTCTCTCTCTCTCTCTCTCTCTCTCTCTCTCTCTCTCTCTGTCCGTATGTCACATGTGACGACGAAAACTTGAAAGGGAATACAATAAAGAACTTAGGTACTCAAAGAAAAAATACACCGAAAAATACATTTTTTCAACTGATACTGAAAATAACACTAGCATTTCTTTTATCTACATTTAGTAGCGAAGGGGGAGGGGAGGGGGAGGGGGAAGGGGAGGGGGGAGGGAGGACTGCATACAGAGCGCTTTGCCGCCGCCGGATGAATTACCTGTACGGGTGAATGCAAAAGAAGTAATCGGTTTCAGGTAACAATGCTACTGATGTTATAATTATAACAAAAACAATGTCGTTTGTTCGGCAGTGTCAAAACAGGGAGGTCGGCAAAACTGTTTTGAAATTACCTCGATGTCAATTCTCAACTTTGCTGGATTGGCAGGCCAACAGACAAGCCACTCCTGCATTAGCCAACATACAGTCCTAATCTAACTTTTTCTTATATCCAGGACAGTGAATTAAAGATGATATGAAACACCAGTTGCTGGTGTTGCTAATGTTGGTGGCAATACGTAATGCTAGTTAGACAAAAATTCTGCTGACGCGGTGATACCAGTATGTACCGTGTGACCAAGACTGCACACATCGAACAGAATCGTGGAAGTTGCAGAAGAAACTTCAATCATCAACAGTTTTCATATCTTACACTGAACTTAATTTGACACGTTTAGTTTCAATATCTAATAATTTTTAACTCTATTTTGTCTGCACCTAGCACTGCATTCAAATCAAGTCTTACTAGAAAAAGGAGTATAAAAATAACCAAAATCAAAATAATTTTCTTAAATCAAAACTATAATTTCTACACACACATACAAAATATATATATATATATATATATATATATATATATATATATATATATATATATATATATATATATATATATTGTATATGTATATACATATATACTGTATATATAAAATGTAAATAAGCGGTGTACATCTTAAAAGGCATACAGTCATTTATGCCTATCAAGACTAAAATCAGCAAAGGTCCAAAACAATACTCTGACCATCAGACTTGATACGGCCTAGCTTACTTACTATAAACGAAAATATGTGACTAAAATTAACCAAGAATATGAATGAGAAAGATGGATAAAAAAACATAGTGCTTGAATATCCCGCGAATGTGCTGTTATAGAGGTCAGTGCTAGCGTTTCTTAAGAACTTTGTTCCCTCTAGTCTTTTGCATGACACTGGTTTTAGTTTATCTTATTCATCACGAAACCACCTCTAATTTAGCTACTTTGACACTGCATGTTCACGGAGGTCCATACTTAAGCTTTTTTCAGCACCACGGAATCTTTCATAGGATACACCTAGTGCAACAGTTTTCAACTGATTTCTTCTTTGTGTAATTCCTGTTCGTTAGAACAAAGTTCATCTTACAACAACCAGCTGGGAGAGAATCTGATCTTGAGTAAACGGGGGTTTCACACAGCAGTCTCTTAAATCTACGTGGTAGTTTTACAATTCCATGCATATATTGATTAGGCAAGTAAGAAAAGGGATAACCAGAGTTATATACATGTTTTTGGGTTAAAAAAAATCGGGTTGTGGGCGAAATTTGCAGTACATTAATTTAGTGATATTAAAGAGAAACTCTAAATTTAAAGTAACTGTTTGTATGGGTAATGTAATGAGGGTAACCAAAAGCTAGAAAAATGAAACTATGTTATAGCTAGCAGAGAAATGGAAGTGGCTGCTTCGCGCAGGCCTTAGAAGTAAATGTTACATAGGATGACAAAATGAGAGGTGAGGTGAACAACAGAATAGGTGAAAGTAGGAAGGTGGCAGAAGTACTACAAAAGAATTGTAAGCGGGAAGCAAGACACAGGAAAATATGAAGGGAATCTTGAGTCCACTAAACTTGATGCACTAGAGTGTTGGTGAAAAGAATAAGGTGAAACCACTTGGCAATTATCTGTCTTGGAAATATAACTGAGCAAAGAAATTTGAAAGAATGAGTTATGAAGGGATACGCTGGCAATGTGGCACTTAAATCAGCACAGGAGGAGAGAGCAAGTAATGTTTTCGATTATTTAGTCATATGTAAGGTTAAAAAAAAAAAGAAAAAATAGGCAAGTGAAATTGAGTATAATTCCGAAATCTTAAAAGGAGGGGTTACCTTCAAAGTGTGTGTTGTGTTTTAAAGGTGAATGGTGTACTGTGTCTAAAGGAGTGATCCACAATGCTGCTAGCAAGCTTTCTGTATCAGCGTCTGAAGGTGCAGATAGCATGAAAAGCTTTACGTGCAGGGGTTCACCATCAATTAACCAGCACAGAATGAATCTGGCAGTATTTATTGGCTCATCTTTTGAAGTTTTGGACCCGCCTTATCATAGGATATGACCTACGCGTGAAATGTACACACACACACAAATATATATATATATATATATATATATATATATATATATATATATATATATATATATATATATATAGATACTGTGTATATAGATATATAGATATATATATATAATATATATGTATATATATATAATATATATATATAGATAGATAGATATATAGATAGATAAACAGATATGTGTGTCTGACATAAAGTACAGATTCCATGATAGAATTCAGTGGTTTAATACCAGTTGATGTTAAGGACCTTAAGATGAGAATGAAAGTGACATTGTAGATAAGGTTGGCTGTACTACATTTTCAGCACGTTTTCCATGTTTCAATTCATGTGACAAGGCATATACGTCATTGAGAATATGCTTCAAATAATAATTCCTCATTGCAATAAACAAGTGTCATACTGGGTCTGAAGCTGTATACTTATTATTATTTTTATCATTATTAGCACCAGTAAATATTCTTACATTCTTCTTCTGGTTGTCCATTTATTTCAAAGGCCCTTCTTCTTCCTTGTTTAGGTTATTAGAATTACCTATCTATTCTACTTTCCTATTACAAATATTAACAATTTACAATGATATTCGGTGTTACGCACCAAAAAATATTAATAATGAACACGCTTTTTCTTTTTACTTATATCGTGCAATAACCTTGATCAGTAATATCTGTACGTAAACGCTCAACATTAAATGAAGGCAGAAAAAAAATTACTGAACAGAAATCCCGAAATTAATCATAACCATCAACAAACACTTCATGATACAATCTGAGAACTTCAATTGAAGATCTTTGCTAAATTTTATTAATTTTACGAGCTTTAATCTTCCTAGTGCATAAAAATGATTTATATGATCTTTACGTTCTTTCAAGGGCACATTTTAAAAATGTGCAAATACTTGCCTTTATCGCACAAATTATTCCATTTTTACCGTTCAGATAGGCTTCTTTTAAGGTAATAATTTATTGCATTCTGGTGTTTATAATCACCACCCAGTTATTTTCTGCATTAATTATTTGGTTAGTATTTCATACAGTTTTTATACACTCGCACATATTTGTATAATTCTCTTTATTACTGAGGAAAGCAAGTTACAGGTGAGTTAGCACGCTCACATCGGATTGCGCAATTACTGCTTGCCAACCAAAACTTCCAGATGACGTGCAGTTTATGAACACAAGGGAAAGAAAAGCCTTACGATCACAATATTTTCAGTCTAACTCTTCCAGCGGGTTTATATACAGACCAGTTTACATTAAGATGTCAGACCGTAGTTGCACCATAAACTCGAACAAAACCATTCGCAGTTAAACAGTTTAACAGAAGCAAGTTGTAGCAACTGACTTCATCATGAAGTGATACGCAGTTTCGAAGGTATATCTTACAAACGAAAGCTTCAGAACTAGACGTTGTTTCAAGACCGAATTGCTTTACTGTTTTTATTACGAATGGACGTGACTCCCAGTAATTCAAGTTACATTTTGGACAACGCACTAGATTAGTTTATTACCAGACGTCTTTACTCGAAGAGCAGAAGCAAACAGTACTAATATCATGAAGAGCAGGGCGATTCAGTCAAGGAATCTACTGACGGATATGTGAGCAACCCTGGGAAAGGCAAGGTGGTCTGTTGGGGTATCTGGCTGTACAGCATCACTTTTGAACTTTGGCACCCCGAATTCTGGTGAAAGAAGGTAATCATCAGCCCTCGTCATACACTGCAACACAGCTACGTTCGGAATGTCCATGAGCAGCAAGAATTTATACAGTATGCACCGAAAAGTTGGCCGTGCAGAATCAGTTTGTTTCAAACGCTCCTTATTCTACACTCGCTATTTTCTGACGTGTAGCAATTCTTATGCAATTGGTCCATGGGATGGATCTGAGATCTGCTAAATCCTGACTGATTATTTCAGGTCAAGCTATCAATTTTTAAGAGGGCTCTAAAAACAAAATAGTGGAGGGCTCTCTACCTGAGGGCACCCTCCTTTCAATTAAAGTGCGTCATGTTTTCAACGTCGAAACACCTCTGGTTAATGCAATCGGTCACAGTCCTTTTCTCTGGGTGACTCTATCTTTACTGGCCACATCCTGCTAGACGATGAATCCTGTGATTGCCTATGACATGATTCTTTAGAAAAAGACTGATGAGGTATTCCAGTCTCTCTAGACACATGATGCACTCTATTCAGCAAACCTTGTAATCTTGTGGTATTTTGCAAATTAATACAGCATCATATGCAAATTCTAAGTCTATGACGTTTCTATCGTTAGTCTAAACATACTCTTCTACCTCCGACCACTTTTTTTATTATAAAACCTGTAATAAAAGAAAACAGAAAAGGTGAAATAACATTTCCCTGTAGCACCCCATTATTTTCTCGAAATCCATTTGACAGGAATCTATCAACTTCAATTTTGCATTTACTTAATTCATGGATAATTTCAATTAAATTCAAGTATCATACAGGAATGCCACAGTGACGCAAGGCCTCCCTTATTATTGATCTATAGACAATGTTTTGTATTTATACTTTTGTATATGCATACATCATAAAAAGTACAAATACTACGCTTTCAAATGATACTAGAATGACCATCATAACATGCATATTACCCCACAGACACCCAGCAAAGTAAACTATCAGGACAAAGAGGACTCACGGGGTGAATGTTAGTTTAATCTTAACCAAATTACTGTACAATATGATAAAAAAATTAAATAAAAACAGAAAATGCACAAGGGAAGCAATGCTAATTTTACATTCTAACATTCAACAGGAATTTACAAACCCCTACTGAATGTTAGAATTAAGCAAAACAGAAAGGAAAACTTTTATCAGGAATTTAGAAAAGAAGTTGGTTGCCACCGAGAACGCAACAATATTTGCATATGATACTTCCACCCACTATGCCTATGGTCATGGTAGCTTCCTATGTATATTAAACCTGCTAGTCAGTCCCTACACGTGCGGGGAACGCAACTCTAATTAAACCATTTGTCTACCCCGACCTAGAACTGAGGGAGGGGTGAAACCAGGGGCTAAGGGATTGGAAGGGCACTGGGGGGATAGAATCTGAGGCAAGTGGTTGGGGGGGGGGGTGAGAATTCGGGGAAGGGGAGATGGGTCGACAAAGTTTCCAATGCGGGTCACACAACTATACTAATTTATGTGTTTACACTACACCGATTCCACTGTATTCAATGAAAAGTTTAACAGAAGAGATTTATCGGTTTCCATTTTTTGAAAAAAGGACCACTGTACTCGTGGAGAGAATTTACGGTGAAATATATTTTTATACACGTTTTCGCTAACTATTTGGGTATTTATTGAACGTTTAGTTTTATTTTTGCATCAACTTTTTCACTCGAAATACAGCGTGGATATCATGAAAGCTGTTTCAGTGAAGTATTTACAGCAGGCATTATTAAAAGGAAAGTGATTATATAACACGGTTTCCAATGTCTTTACTGACTCAGTAAACAGTGATCAAAATTACCGAACCACCATTCAACTATGATTCCTAATTATTACCGAGAGAGAGAGAGAGAGAGAGAGAGAGAGAGAGAGAGAGAGAGAGAGAGAGAGAGAGAGAGAGAGAGAGAGATCCCAGTTACTGACATCAACATACAATGCAGCGGCATTCGGTCAGATGTCTAATGTAATACTCAAGTGCCTTAATTATAAAAAATTGGACATTGAGGCCACGATAAACTTTCTTTCACTTTTATTGTAAGAATAATCCCATTAATCAAGAAAGAATGTCCAATAACGATGCAGCTACCGTCCAACAAACGTTCGGCCAAATTAAATAAATAAATACACAAATAAATTAATAAATACCCGATGACCTTCCAACTTTGAAAAACCTCCCATATTTCTATTGAATTCATGTGATGTATGTTCTACTTCATTTAAATCTGAATACAATTTTCTTATCTTTAGGCTAATTTAGAAGGCTCCTCACTGCAAAATGTCACGTAAATGTCATTTACCACAGTTAATGTAAGACCTGGATATAACTGTGATAAATTGAGAAATGTCAAACAACCACATATAAATGTTACGCAATTGAGTGAGTTTCTCAATTACTGCTTACATATCCCTGTTCGGAAGTCTGTCGAAGGTATTTTTTTAAAATCTATACTGCCTTAATTTTTTTTTTTTTTTTTTTTGCGTTCAGCTACATGCTATGGTAGGTTATATGCATCTACCAGTTAAGTTTCGTCCATGTAATATACTTAAGAACGACAAACGTCTTTGTTTCCACTCTCTTGTACCTGAAAACTTAAAATTTCCCATCGATTTTCTACCCATTAGTCATAGCTTGGTTATGGATAAAGATACATGAAATCGTTATGGATAAAGATACATGGAACTCCTCTTACTCGCTCAGAATCTTCTGACACCAGTTAGAAGGTGAAATAAATATAGGATATCGTTCTTATTCGCTGTCGTAGTTTCAACGCACAGTGTACGCATTGCTTTACTTATCAAGTTTTACCTCGTAAAAATTGATTTTAGACTCAATATAAGGGTTGTAAGAAATCAGTGTGAAAAATAATTAAATCGCTCTTTTTTTATTTTATTTTATTTATTTTATTTCTTTTTTTGAAGGGAGGAAGTAATGGAAACGGTGATGTTTCGGGCAATACGCTTTCCTTACTTTTAGTATTTCGGACGTTTAAGTATGGCAGAACTTTATTGGACCACATGTAAACATATACCAATTCTCCTTCATTCATTATTCACTCTTTAACTTATTTTACAATAGACTTATTATAACAGCCGCTGTTCTCTATCCGAGAAGATACATATGACAAAAGAACTCGCACAGGTAGGTTTCTTGAGACTTTTCTTTCAAGTCATACCGATCGTCATCAACTTCCCTTAGCAATATAATAAACTGATTCATTGTTCATTCATACAGCTCATCAAGTTTTTCTTACGCTCTTGACACGCAGACAATAAAATGAATCCTGCACTGTCCCCTTGTTTGTAATCACTTTAAATTCGATTCTTATTTCAGCTATACGTATTTTATTTTTTAAAATTACAACCACGGTTGCGGGTTACACAAATATGTCCTTATTTGCAAAGACTGTCATCAATTTATTTCCAGAAAAAATATATATAATATATGTATATGTATATATATATACACACATACACTATATATACATGCATAAATATATATACATATATATATATATAATATATATATATATATATACACATATGTATGTGTGTGCCTGTCTGTCTGTCTGTCTGTGTGGTATGTATGTATATCATCATTCACGTATTCTATATATATATTTATATACAGTATGTATATGTATATATATATATATATATATATATATATATATATATATATATATATATATATATATATATATATATATATATATGGAGCCTCGATGGCTCGGTCGGTAGAGCAGCAGACTCGGAGTTCATGCGAAGTCTGTGTCGCGGGTTCAATTCAAAGCCGACCGGTCAGAGCGGGCGACACTTTGCTATCCGTGTAGACACCCCAGGATTATGTACGTAATCAATGGATAGGTTTGCTGAAAGCAAATTGGTGTTACAGACTAATACACACAAAACAAAGCCACTCCAACATCTTCTAAAACATAACAGACGCCTCTACACGTCTCGAACTGTCGGCCTAGCCAGCTCACGTCTCCTCGCTGCTGGGAGAAAGGGAGCTGGGGATTTGGCACGATACATATACACATGTGCTACCAGGGTCTGCGATGTCAGGCAGGGCAGCCGATCGAGGCTACCAGCCTGCCCCCCAACGCCAAATCAAAGTCCTTCAAAAGAAGGCATCGTGCTTACCCTATATGAAAATGGGAAAAAGGACGTTAAACAAAGAAGAAGAATATATATATATATATATATATATATATATATATATATATATATATATATATATATATATATATTGTATATATATTATATATATATACATATAATTCTACATATACATACAAAATAAATTTTCATCACGAAGAGTTCACCTACGATTCAGCATGAAATGTGGAGATGTAACAGTGACTTTCATATTTTTTTCTCTGAAGCCACCCCTTAGGAGGTTACGGCTTTCTACTGTATAAAAAAAAAGAAGAAAATGAAATGCAAAATGTTCTTAGGATCAAAGGAGGAGGACGATACATCATTTGAGGGAGAAAACGCGTTAAAGATTAAATATTGTCGTAAAAACAAGGCGGATGATGTATAAGGCTTTCAAAGTAATCATCGACACGCGAACGGCTCCTTTTTCCGACCGAAAGTTCTTCCATGAATCCATTAAGGAAGCAATTCGTGAAACCACCTATAAAAGGACTTTGTAATTTCACCAAAAAGAATTCCAGAGGCTATTATGGCACTTTCTTTTACGACGTATATAATGTTAAAAGCCAACCGAGATAATTGGATCTGAGGGTACGACACTGAAGTTAATAAAGACCGGCGTTTACGACTCAAACCTTACCTATGAAAATATTCATATTCCATACACCAACACATGTTTATTCACAAACATACAAACAGTTATTCAGCGTATTTAAATATGTTAAGCATGCCTGGATATACAACCACATACTTTTTTTATCATCTCTTGAAAGTTTCCACTACTGAATAAATGACTTACTCAAAAGAGTTACGGGTTATTTATGTCTCATGAATCAAATTGTATTTTTGTGTTCTTATCAGACTCCACGTATGACACGGAAGCTAAATGTCATACAACAGATGGAACTCTTCCCTTTCATACGAAGCACTGTTAGACAGACATCTGTGCTCGGAATATAATACCGACACTGAGATGCTTACAGTTACCTCATCTTTAATGAATGCTAACGAACATAACTTCTAATGAACTTTTTCATCGAATGAGAATTCCCAGGTTGAAATGTTGGCAATAAAACATCGATCTTTGTGTCCTGGAAAAACACTTGCAGTGTTAACTGTTCCTATTTGGATACTAAAAAACAATAGAGATTTGAGTTTAAACAATTTTTTGCTTCATTTAAAGGTATGAGATAATCAATAATAAATTCATAAATAAAAAAGACGTCTACAGCTTGATTATCGTATCTAGTTATCGTAACGGGGTTTACACTTTCAGCTCACACAGTAATTCTTTCAGCTGCTGCTCTAAACTAAAGTGTGGAATAAAGTTTACACCATGCCCAACCCTTCAAAACATATTGAGGTACTGTATACCCAAATGCCAATTCTAAATCCAGGACGTGGTGGTAAAAGGAGGCGTATGATTGCTATTCTTAAGGTGAATATATCAATTGTACACATATGTACATAACATTAATTTACCTACTACTACTACTACTTCCACCACTAACAATAATAATAATAATCTCAAACATACAACTAAAAAAGGTTGTTTCATTCTCGCACTTCTACGCTCCAGACAACCCAGCACTTTATAGGTCCCGATCACATACACCGAAAATTCAGCAAATTACTAAGAACCGAGACGCATGGATAAATTACGAAATTTAGGCACTAATTTGCTACTACCAGTGCCGCAAGCTAAACCTTTTCAAGAAAAGTTTTAACATTTTAATTTTGAAAAATTAACTGTATGCAGTACAGTTATATTTTTCGCAATGGTTCAATCATAAATAAATAACAGACTCCATTACACTAAAGCCAGTAAGCTATCGTAATATTCATAATTCTAAATTATTCTTCAGCACAAGTCTTATCCCCGACCTTGAGCCAAACTAACAAGCTGCCTAATCTTCCTTACGTAAAGGAAATAATAATAACAACGCCCCTAAAAAACGGGGGTTAAGCACCCTTAAAATGGGCAATTATTGATTTACAAAATTGCCGAGAGGGGTAATTGTTGGCGATTAAAGGGGTATTAACTATGGCAATTGGGAGTTAATTGCCCTAAAGGCTACTTCATCTTGAGAGACTGAGATCATATCCTGCAGCGCCTTTCAAACTAGACTTAATGCAATTAGTGCACTTGTTACGGTCGTTATGCAACTAATTAAAAGCCACTGTTCTAATAAAATACAAAGAAGGCCTCTTTTCTCTCGTCTCATAAGAGAAAGGGACAGATTAAGTTGTTCATATCACAAACAATGCAGAAACCAAACGATGTGAGAGAGAGAGAGAGAGAGAGAGAGAGAGAGAGAGAGAGAGAGAGAGAGAGAGAGAGAGAGAGAATTTCAGTAGCGAGCTATAGAATCTTGTAAAATCCACTAGGAAAAGAGACTCCCACTCTAATTACTCCACCCATCATTTAATATTATACCTCCTTGACATCTTTAAGCTCAGTAAGTTTAATTCTTCATTCCCTGACTTATACACTGATACACTTTTCTCAATCAGCCAGGCGAACAGCTCCACTGCATCAGACATAAGCTGGAATATGGAATGGAATATTGAATTTTGGCCCATGGCCAAGCGCTGGGGCCTATGAGGTCATTCCCCTCTGAAAGGGAAATTGAGAGTAGAAAGGCTTTAATACAGGAAGTGTAACTAGAGGAAAACCTCAAAGCAGTTGCACTATGAAATAATTGTTAAGAGAGGGTGGAAAGCAAGATGGAAGAAAGAGAATACGAACGGACGTACAGTAAAAGGAATGAAAGGTGTTGCAGCTAGGGGCTGAAAGGACGCTGCAAAGAAACCTAATAGTACCTACAGTGCAGACATAAGATAAAAGGGGTTACCTCGCTTTACAAAAATAATAGGCATAATTATTAGGAAACAAGCCAAATTGTCATATACTGCCTTAACAAACTTCCGCGAAGCACATGAAAATGTATGAAACGGTCCGCAAAAAGGGGTCAACACTAATTTAAACACACATATATACAGTATACACATATATGTATACAAATACATATATATGTATATATATATATATATATATATATTTATATATATATATATATATATATATATATATATATATATATACACACACACACACACACACATATATATATATATATATATATATATATATATATATATATATATATGCATATATATCATATGTATGTATGTATGTGCATGTGTTTGTGTGTGTGTGGGGCTATCCCACAGCCCACCATAAGGAAAGTGTTATCAGCCAAAGTGAGTGAAGTGGCTAAATAGTGCAGCACTCAGCTTCCGTTTGCAACGTCCGTAGATGGCTCCAGGCCTACAGTCCATCTGTCTGTTAATGAATGTCAAAGTCTACTGAGGTCAACAGAATATGGCATGGGACTAACAACCCCACCATTAAAGACCTAGTGAAAAACCGGAGGGCTGTACCCTCCTGTTGCCACCCCTCAAAGAGGGAAAGGCACCCAGAACAACAATATATACTCCTCTGTGCGTGTCCGCGCGTGTGTGTGTGTGTGTGTAAAACAAAAGGAGTTATGAAGGTGAGCTCCAGTGTTAATTTAAGTAAAGGAATACAACCCAAGACTAGGGAACTCCAAGGAGTACAACCGGACAGCTATGAGCATTGTCAAGGGCCTCCAGAGATTCGTTCATTATTTACTGACTGACAACTCTCTATTCAAAGCCAATATTCCTCTACTTTATATGTGCGGGATAAAGCTTTGTGCATACTGGGTGCAAAATATGATTGGAATTAACGCTTTCATTCATAAGAGAAAAAATAGCATAACTCAATTTAGAAAAGGAAGCATTTTGCAACTTGATTCAGGAGAAACAGTGGATATTACTTAATGCTTCTCAGGGTTTTGCATTATAAAAGAAGGAGCTTTGTGGCTAACTAGTAATAATGATAAGAAATCGAGAAGAAAATTATTTACATATATGTTGAATAAATAATAATTAATCAGCAGAGCCCACAGCATTAACCATTCTGAAAAGCAGCTACACATGATTCAGAACCGTTCTTATTAAGGGTAAGACGGGCTTAATAAAAATTTGAATGTCTCACAGAATTATCCTTTATGTCAGAAACGAAATTTTCTACTACAAATAACAGTCCAGTGTATAGAATAGAACAGAATATAGAATTTAGGCCAAAGACTAAGCGCTGGGACCTATGAGGTCATTCAGCGCTGAGAGTATTTTTGAGAGTAAAAAAATTTTTATTGGTGTAACAGGAGGAAAACCTCGCAGTTGCATTTAGAAACAATTGTCAGGAGAGGATGGAAAGTAAGACGGAAGAAAGAGAATATGATAGGAGGTACTGTAAAAGGAACGAAAGGGGTTACAGCTAGGGGCCGAAGGGACTCTGCAGAGAACCTTACGCAATGTCTACAGTGCACTGCATGAGGTGCACTGGCGGCACTACACCCCTACGGAGAGTCCTGTATGCATGCACTTGAAATGAATAACCTATTTGATAATGTAATTGTGTAAATGCTATACAGTTAACTCGACCAAATAACTAATAATAAAGAAACCTCAACTAATGAATGAAACTGTTGAAAAGTAGGCCAAAAGCACTGAGTAGGCAATCTCAGGAGTTTTCAAATAATTTACCTGGTGACCTAGCGAGATGTCGGTTCTACAACACGCATAAGAGTTAAACGTTAAGGCATTTGGAAACAGTAGCGCTGGCTGCCTACTGAACCGGCATTAATCAAAGATTAGCTCTCCGATGGAGTCAAGAATTTCCGGAGCATTCAAGCGGTCAGAGAAAAATATAAAACTACTGACGTCGTCTAACTGGCTAGGTTTATTGCCCCAGGTTTAAGAACACTGGTGCATAACGTCTCTAGTCCCACGTATCGCAATTGAATGTGTCACCAGTCAAGACCCAGTGGCTACAAATAGCACAATTGAAGAGTGGGAATACTGACCGCCCTAACTGTCTCCTTCCTGGAGAAGAAGAAAAAATAAAAATGAAAATGGCTCTCCGGCATGTTTGAGTGGTTTGGCTCTGTCAGCTTGTTTGCGATTTTCTATGTGATCACGAGTGTAGCGGCGCAAAAATATTGCGTTTGTCTGCTTACGAGAGAGAGAGAGAGAGAGAGAGAGAGAGAGAGAGAGAACGTGTACAGTGGATACTGTGTTTATATGAAATAGTTCTCATATTCTTTTGTGCGTGGTTGTATACGAAGTCTTTAAATACTTTGCTTTGTGTGTGTGTGTGTGTGTGTGTGTGTGTGTGTGTGTGTGTGTGTGTGCACGGCAGACTGCATGTGTGTGTGTATGTATGTGACTGCATATGTAGCTGACGGCCATGGCACCATTTCTGCCAGCATGCCATTTTCTCCCTTCTTCACACATCCGTCTCCCTTCCGTTTGTCTCCATTTTCCGTCCTCCTCACCATATATAACTCACTCCTTTTAGGCGACACTTGGGTGCAAAACTCACCAATAAATCATTCCGCTGAAGACACTCACACGGGAAATTTTACTTCCGTTCCGACTGAAAAATCATTTCCCTCCAGAATCTTTTAGGAAAGGAGAGAGAGAGAGAGAGAGAGAGAGAGAGAGAGAGAGAGAGAGAGAGAGAGAGAGAGAGAGAGAGAGAGAGAGAGAGAGAGAATGAGAATACTAGAGAGAGAGTGAGAGAGAGAGAGAGCATTTAATGAATACTATCTTTTCTTAGAGAGAGAGAGAGAGAGAGAGAGAGAGAGAGAGAGAGAGAGGGGAGTCGAAACTTATTTCGGAATGTAACAATTAATATTTCTTGGATTATACGGCATATACAAAGGCTCTCAAAGGATGTGGTACCTAGGAAAATGGAGGGAATGAGGTTGGAAAAATTGTAATAAACGGTTACCAAGCTAAAATAATACTATAAAAATCAAGAAGTGGGAAAAACAGAAAAATCAGTGACAAATGGAGAGGAAAGACCAAAATATGTATGGGAAAGATCTACGTCTAAAGATTTCGAAATACATGTAAAACGGTAATATATGTACGTAATAACTGTAATCAGTTTTTTAAAACATGTTGACAGCAAAGAATGTGAATGAAATGAGTGAAAAAATAAAAACTTGCAAATTTAGGCCGTCAATTTCAAAACTGAATAAAAGTTAAAAAAAAATGTATTGACATGAACCAAAACACGACCCAAAACCGAAGAATAAAGAATATCATAAAAACTTATCCAAAAAGAGCCCACTGAATCTCCAAGCAAAGCAGAGAAAAGAAATACGGAACCTGGAAATGAAACGAGGGCCATAAATCTAGGAAGGCAAAAATAGGGGCGAGGTAAGTACGAGCCTCTAGTTTTGAAAAATGGCTCGGGCCTTTATGTAACAAGAGGGAAACAATGCATGCAATATTTCCATATGAAAGAATCTATGTTTAAACTTTACAGTAACAGCGACGACATAGAAAGGCAAAATGGGGAAAGGGTAAATTTGACGGGGAAACTTTTGAAATGACACACAATATTCGTACGCATGCCACATAATACCGTCTTTCGTCAGCGTTCTCTCTCTGAAAAGCACAGAGAGAAAACTTGGTAAAATCAGTAATTAGTTCATAAGAGTTTTAAAGAACATGAAAAAGAAAATAATTGAAAACTAGCTTATTTTTAAACACAACCTTTTATATCTATAGAGATCCCGAAACCTACCGTACATATTACTGCTTTTTTTTATCGGATATGCAAAATAAATTTTAAACGAATCTGTAAACAGGTCATTTATTTTCAATTTATCCAAAAGTCACGACAAAAATACCAGTTTCCAAGGAATTCATTTTTATTGGTGTGACCTTTCAGCAGGTCAATTTTTCTATAACCTCACTTTACTTGAGTTTCCAAAAACTGATTTTCCTAACTTAAGACAGCACTAAAACATGAACGTGGAATATGATTATCTCTAATTTAAAGTAAAACTGAAAAAATCAATAAACTCTTCACAAGCTAAGTATAATTTTCAAAGACGTAAAATTACCATTAATTTTCAGGAATAACGCATTTCCAGAAAATAAATTTCCAGATAATACTTTTTTTATTGGTACAGGCACAAACGTGCGACTTTAATTTTGCAAAGCATTACCTTTCTATAAGGTACTAAAACACAATGTTCACTGGGTAGAAACGCGTGAAAAAAAATTAAAGAAACACTAAAATGTTGGGACATCGATGGCCATCGTTACTGTTACGCAAATGAACTGAAATTAAGCAAAACAGCTTTTACAGTAAATAAAACAGCTTTTACAGTTCACAAACCTATAATACAACATGTTAAAGGAGATTAGTTAAGAAATCAGCTTCTGCTGACAAGGGTACAAAATTTTGAAAGCTTTAAATTAATTTGCAATATTTGTGATCACATGAAGACCTAATTAAAGGCCATAATTTTTTGTCTTGAATAACTGGTTAAAAAAAAACTTATGAAGGAGAACGTGTATAATTATGAAGGAGAACGTGTATAATCAAGTGTATTTGAGGAAATTATTTGCACAAACATACGTGCTTTTCAATCTAAAAACCTCTACTTTCCATGTCATATACAATTCTAAATTAATGTTTTTTTCTGAAATATTGCAATCAATATTACATCACAATCGGAGCGAAGGAGAAACTTCATTCATGGTGTGTGTGTGTGTGTGTGTGTGTGTGTGTGTGTGTGTGTGTGAGAGAGAGAGAGAGAGAGGGAGAGAGAGAGAGAGAGAGAATATCACTATCATGACAAAAACATAACGGCTTTAGAATGGATATATATATATATATATATATATATATATATATATATATATATATATATATATATATATATATATATATATATATATATATTTATATAAGGAGGGCATTGTGGTTGTTACATTAAACGCATTCACACATATCTGTATCTATACCTATATATACTATATTTATAAATAGCATATATGTACGTGTGTGTGTGTGTGTGTGTGTGTGTGTGTGTGTGTGTGTGTGTGTGTGTGTGTGTGTGTGTGTGTGTGTGTACACGAGAAAGAGAGGAGGGGGACCGGGATAAGCACCAGTCATCCATTACAAAGGAAAAAAAAAACAATCTAATTCTAAATGAAAAGGGATCTCTGAGCTCTTTGGCGTGATTGCATCTGCGTGTTCTATCTCAGAGGCTTCTCCCCAAACCCCCTAACTATCGCCCGGCTCCCTTAAGGCCTGTGGGTTCCCTCCATCTTAACATCCTGTCGGAGGGGAGGAGGGAGAAGAGGATTCGGAGGCAAAATAGACGAGAGCACGTAGGCAGAGAAGTAAAAAAAAAAGAAAAAAAATTAATAACAAAACCTGATTAACAAGTAAAATTATTTTCAAAAATACTACCAAAAAAAAAGCAAGGAGTAATCATATATCATACCATTAATGAAACGTAGTAATCATATATCATACTATTAATGAAACGTATTCTTGAATATTAAGGAAAAATGAAACTACTCAGAGATTGATGAAGGTTACAAGGAAGCGTCAAAAAAACACGCTGAAACTATTGCAAATATCCTGTCAACTACACATACAAAATACACTTACCGGAGGAAACAGAGGACAGAGAAATAGCCAGAGAAGTACAAGAGCCCTGAGGGAGGCACCGAAGAAGGAGTGGTGCCGCCGGGGGCTAAGGAAGCACCCTGACACCCTCGACCCCAGCCGCAATATTGCTGGGTCTCCATACCACCTCCTCAAGGTCTAATGCCAAAGGTAATGGCTTCGATACCTACCAGACCGCTCCCTTTCCTCTGACCAACGAGCTATATCCTCCTACACTCGCTCGGGTGGAAATTCTTTCTCGAGGTTTATTGTTAACGCTGGCAACTTTAACTTGAATGTTTATTGGACGAGGCTTCGGCTGCCAGTTAGCATATTCATGACAAAAATTGGATTATTATTTACATTAGGTATTTAATTTTATTTTTTCCTTACTACATGAGAAATAAATATAATATGCGGAAAATTAAAATTACTATCGAAATTTATGAAAATGGGCGATAAAGTCATGACCATTATCGGCTGTGATGGACAGCCGTTATTCTTCCTAAAATGTTTTTTTTCAAGTCATTCAGCTTTCCAAGCAATATTTTCCCCCAACAGCAGCAACTGAAGTTTTCTCGTCTCATATTGGCTATCCTTTTCGCGGTTAAAATAGTTTATTAAAACACCACACCAGTCATGACCTTTTCTCAATGAGTGGTTCACTCTTAAATAAGGAAGCAGAACTGGAGATTATTACTGACTTGCAGAGAGAGAGAGAGAGAGAGAGAGAGAGAGAGAGAGAGAGAGAGAGAGAGAGAGAGAGAGAATGTAGTTTAGCATATTACATGCAAATAATGTATATCTAGAAACTTATACAAGGTGGATAAAATGCATGAACAGTTTATTTTCCATTATGCAAATGAATCAACTATGATGGCCTTAATTTTTACCTGATACTATGACTAACAAGAGCTACAATGTTGACTGTGAATGAGGGGATAACTGGAACCAGTTTAGAGGACAAGCTTCTAGATGAAGTTCACTCCCATGTGGTTTTGTTATAAAAAATTCCAGAGGGCGAAAAGAAGTTAAAATAATAGCTCAATTATATATGCATATATAAGTATACATACACATATTTATTTATTTATAATTACGTATATATATCTCTATATATGTATATTATATATATATATATTTATAATATATAATATATATATATATATATATATATATATATATATATATATATATATATATATATATATATATATATATATATATATATATATAATTATATATATATATATATATATAATATATAATATACATATATAGAGATATTATTTACGTAATTATAAATAAATAAATATATATGTGTATGTATACTTATATATGCATATATAATTGAGCTATTATTTTATATATATATATATATATATATATATATATATATATATATATATATATATATATATATATAGATGCAAGATTTTCACAGGATCGCCTTTATCATATACATTCCATTGCACGAGACGGAGAATGGCACTCTTAAAAAAAAAAAAAGAGATTGATTATGCAACAGATAAAAAACAAATTGGTAGTAAAGTGCTAGTTTCGCTGAGAAAGACGATTATGGATTGAAAAAGAACCTTAAGAAATGAGGCCCGAAGACGGGAAGAACTCTCTCTCTCTCTCTCTCTCTCTCTCTCTCTCTCTCTCTCTCTCTCTCTCTCTCTCTCAATATCCAAGAGTTTCAAGGCATTTATTCTGCCGATTCATAATGAGCACACCAACTCTCTCACTCTGCATGTACATATAAACATATCGTCTTTTTTAAGTCTCTCCTGTCACCATCATAGCAGTCGTCTTTTTTAAGTCTCTCCTCTCACCATCATAGCAGTCGTCTTTTTTAAGTCTCTTTATAGCAGTAGTCACCTTTTTAAGCCCTCCTCTCACCATCATAGCAGTCAGTCGTCTTTTTCACCATCATAGTCTCTCCTCCTCACCATCATAGCAGTCGTCTTTTTTAAGTCAGTCAAGTTGTCTTTTTAAGTCTCTCCTGTCACCATCATAGCAGTCGTCTTTTTTAAGTCTCTCCTCTCACCATCTAGCAGTCGTCTTTTTAAGTCTCTTCTCTCACCATCATAGCAGTCACCTTACTTCATCTTTCAAAGACCTCTTTCCCTCTTCTTCTCGCCTCTCCTCCTCCTCCTATTCCTCCTAACCTTCCCCCTCAATAAGAGTATCAGCCACTGTGATTTATAGTGACATTAGCATACCTGGAGCCTGCAGGACTTCCTGTGTCCTGGAGGAGGAGGAGAGGAAAGTGGGAGCTGAAGACGATAACGAGAGAGAGAGAGAGAGAGAGAGAGAGAGAGAGAGAGAGAGAGAGAGAGAGAGAGAGAGAGTGGAACGGGCTAAAAAAAAAGGGGGGGGATTAACGTTAATGAGGTAAAGAAAGTGAGGGAATGAAGTAAAGGACGAACAATATTTTAATGTGAAAACTGAAATGTGCCTTACATAAACTTTCGAGTTACTCATTCTTTATAAACACTGCGCTGAACTAACCTCTGTAACTTCGTAAATTGAAAACTACATCAAGGTTACATTACTAAAATAACCAATAACCCATAAAATCAAAAATTCTCCTGATGACAGAGAGTGGGGGAAGAATGGGTATAACGAAGTTGTAATAATAATAATAATAATAATAATAATAATAATAATAATAAGAAGAAGAAGAAGAAGAAGAAGAAGAAGAAGAAGAAGAAGAAGAAGAAAGAAGAAGAAGAATCTTCATCACATAATCGCATGAGTCATTAAAATGGTAAAGAAATCCACAACGATATCAATGTAAATATATTTTAAGAATATATATAAAACGAGAGCTTTCGAGAACCTGCTCGATTCTCATCAAACTGAAACAGCAAAGTTCCCATCGAAGTAAAAATGTTTGAAAAACTTTTTTTAAGTTAAAAAACTTTGTTCAAAACTTTTTACTTCGATGGCCACTACTGTTTTAGTCAGATTGACAAGGAGAACCGAACAGGTTCTCGAAAGCTTTCGTTTTGTATATGTTTAATATATAGTAATAATAATAACAATAATAGTAATAATAATAATAATAATAACAGCCAGATTTCTGGCAATTGTATACCAGAAGCTACTGAAAATAAAGTTCCTACATTCAATAAAACAATAAACTGATCTAACATTCATTGCCTGTAATTCACTAATCGTTTTAAACCCAAATCTGATACCAATAATGAATATCACGAAATCATGTCTTCTATTACAGTGCAGCGCTCCATTTGTGTAAATTTTGTCTATTTCTGTTACTTCATTATTTTTTGTGGTGGAGGGTCAGGGGTGCCGGAGAGAGAGAGAGAGAGAGAGAGAGAGAGAGAGAGAGAGAGAGAGAGAGAGAGAGAGAGGGGGGGGGGGGACATGGGGCTTTCATCGATATTAAGTTTTTTGTTCATTTAAAGATATCAACAACGTTTAGCAACTGTTGAAGTATAACAGGTTCGTCAGTTATTCAGAATTCCTCAGCAGAAGGGGTATTCGGCGATGAAACTTTGGCAAACTAAGTAAAAGTGGTACTGGTAATAATAATAATAATAATAATAATAATAATAATAATAATAATAATAATAATAATAATAATACTTCAAACTTGTTTTCTATAGCTTACTAAAATTCCAAATGAACAACGTGAGCACAAAACCTATCTTAACAATTTGCAGTTCTTTTAAATGCCTATCAACCTCATCAAGAACACAAACAGACGGTTTAACAACATACAGAAAAATTAGCATGATCATGTACTTATAAAACAAGGCAATAAAATTCGGTTTCTAAAATGTTACGCCAGAAGTTTATCAGCATGCGATCCAATACATAAAAACAACGGTAACGGTAATGATGACCATCGTTATCGCTGCCAATTAGCATTGCAGTAGTAGTATTAGTAGTAGTAGTAGTATCGATTTGAACTGTCTCAATCTAAGTAGTCATATCACATGTGGTGACATTATAACATATTAATTAAGCCTGGCATTCTTCACAAGCATACACGCAGATTAAACTTCCAATATGACAACAATTGAAATTAGTAACTTTAAAATGTACCAATATGACAACAACTGAAATTAGTAACTTCAAAATGTTCCAAAATGACAACACCCGAAATTTGTAACCTTAAAATGTTCCAATATGACATCAACTGAAATTAGTAAACATAAAATGTTCCAATATGACAATAACTGAAATTAGTAACCTTAAAATGTTCCAATATGACAACAACTTAAATTAGTAACTTTAAAATGCAAGTCTGTTAACAAGATAAACGACTATATTGTTAACAAAAGTAACAACATAAGTTGGCAAACTGATTCTCAGTAACTAAATTCTTGGATTCCATGTACAGATGCGCTGCGCACTTTAATGTTCCAAAAACAAGGACGAAAAACGAGCAACTTTCTCCTGACGTAACCAAGAACTTGTGGGGAAAAGAAAACTAGAAGGGAATGGAGGGAAAGAAAACAGCCCTGCCTCTTAAAATATGGAAGGTCGTAATTTTCATCTAAAATGAAAAAATACTTATATGTAAAAAGAAAAAGGGACATTTAGCAGCTTCCACAGTACTGGATTCGCATATGTGAAAGAAGAGAAAAACAAACAGAAAATGATATCATTAACAGAGGAAAATAACGAAATAATACTTACATAAGAGAGCAATGCGAGCACAGATGTAATGATAATAATATCCAAAGTAATCTGTACTTTCACTAGCTACTTCAAGCTCAAATACTCGTATAAAGGTTAATTGATGATACTTTCTCTGCGTAGTCTTGCAAGACACCTAACTTCAAGAAAATGATGAAAGATAACAGTGGGACCAAACATCGAACTGAATTACAGACACCCTTCAAAAAACATGAGACAAGATAAAATATAATTTTTCATCTTACATCACATCACAACATTTAAAATGAGTGAATAATCTACAAACAACCTAATAAACAATCGTCTGTAATATCCTTCTTAAGAGTCACTGATGTATAAGTTATGCACATGAAAGGGAACATTTGATAAAGCTCCTCGGGAACATATAGAAGTAAACTTCCCTAATTAAAAAAAAAATACAATTTACAAGCAGTTAGGAAAACATCTGACGTTGTTCCTGGGCCTGTCAACTGTAAATCATAACAGGAATCGGGGAATGTATACATATTTGGAAATGACTTATTTGTATGTACATGCTTACATTTATAAACATTCAATAAACTAAACAAATTCTTTCCTTTATAGAATTTACACAATATACAAAACTGACAACAGTTCATGACATTCTAATGAGTTTCTAAAGAGAATAAAAACTGAAACCAAAGCCAAGCATAAGATTTCGAAAACCCGTATCAAACGAAGGTCTCTGCGACCTTCTCGTCTTGGCTTGTCCATAATTCAAGGTGGAATTAAGCTTGTCGCAACACGAAAAAGTTTTCGCAACAATTCTTCTTCCTTAAACTCGAGTTCCCCTGAAGAAGTATGCCGACCTGATATTGACCAGTCAAGGCGATGAAAAATGACGGCACGAGATGAGCGTTTATGGATTTCCCCTCGTTAGCAAATTGAATATAATCTCCGACGTTCGGCCTTTCATTTTGAACAGTAGGTGTAAGTGTACATTCTTACATACATTCACACACTACAAACCTGTCAAGAAACTTGAATGTAATTTAAACTGCTCTTGTGCAAAAGTTTTTCTTCAATCATCTAAAATTACAAGTAACTGAATAACCAAACCAATTAGCCATACATCATCATAAGGGTTAGTGGAACATAATTTTTTAAAGCAAACTATTGCCTTTTCCAAGTTATCTAAGGAAATGACAAAAAAAAAGGACGCCATGCTTTAGAACTGTAAGAAATGAAAGTTAATAATAGACTCTATACATTAATAATTACGCTTCCCGCATCTGAGATTAAAACACCCCTCTGACTGTCTTATCTTACAAGAAACTGACAAATAGGCCCCTTAGAAATCCTTTAAAATAATAATTTTCAACCAAGGTATAGAGGATACTCGAGATTTATCAACATGCAAAAATCACCGAAAACCACGGTGCTTCCTAATTACACTACCACTTCTGATCAAGCGCGATATCTCATTACTGAAAAAAATTTACTACTTAAGTAATCCATTTCATTACGAGAGAGAGAGAGAGAGAGAGAGAGAGAGAGAGAGAGAGAGAGAGAGAGAGAGAGAGAGAGAGAGAGAGAGAGAGACCCCCAGTACCTTCTTCCATGTTATAAGGATTGGTGGGCAATATATATCAGCAGCTCTGCATATTGCAGCAGTAGTCCTCTTCACGCTCCAGTAGTCAAGCTATCGATATCTCGAACAAAAAGTAAGATAACGATCATGAATATGATGAATTAAGCGGCCATCTTTCTCGGTGCCTCACTATCTGTTCCATTACAATAAAGGGCGAAACCACAAACAAGATTTTTAAGAGGAATGAACATCGGTTGTATCGTGTTACACAGACGCTTTCACGTCATTTCGCCACGATGCTGAATACTTAAGGACTGCCTTTCCCTATTTAACAATTTTCGCCTTTTTCTCATCACAAAGTGCGCTTGCGTGTTCTACTTGTATGTCTTAGGTTTACAACGCTATAATTCACGGACACCATCTGCAGTAGCTCAGATTTCAAGAGTTTCTAAACGGTGAAAAATAGGATGGAATTTAGGCCAAAGCCCAAGCGCTGGGACCTATGAGGTCATTCGGCGCTGAAAGGGAAATTGGCAGTAAGAATATTTGAAAGGTGTAACAGGAGGAAAACCTCGCAGTTGCACAATGAAAAAATTATTGGAGAAGGTGGAAGTCAGATGGGAGAAAGAAAATATGAACGGAGGTACAGTAATATAGGGAATGAAAGAGGTTGCAGCTAGGAGCCGAAGGAACGCTGCAGTGATGCGTACAGTGCACCAAGTGAGGTGCGCTGACTGCACTACCTCCCTACGGGACTATGCGGTGAAGATATGGAAGGTTATAGCAACAGCAAAATCATGAACAATGAGGGGGTAGACTTGAGGAGGTCACTGAATATTTATATCATAAGAGGTATGTATAAAGCCATGAACAACAGAAAGTGGTTACTTAAACAATAAAAAATTAGCTTACACAGGAAAGAAGTACACCCAAGAGTAGGAAATCTGACAACAAGAGGCATATGCCAACCTCTGTTAAATGCCTTAGAGAGATCAAGAACAGGAAAAGTCACCATGTAAACTTTGCCTTATGGAAGCCATACTAATAATTCCAGAAAATGATTCGAATTGAAGGAATTCAGATCTTAATAATTTGATGAAATGGCAAAGCATGAGAACCTCTTTCAATATAAAGTCTAAGGAATCATGGAAGAATAGGATCCCGGTCACATTCCCAAGAGCACAATGGATCAGAAAGGTTATTTTCAAAATTCTCAAAAATCATGGGGAAAGGTAGGAACACCAGATGAGACAGGAAGATAGCCCAGAGAACTGAACACATCTTTGGCAGACTGCATATTTCTGAAGCAACACTAGCTGTTACGCTCCAGATATCATTTATGTCTTTCACGAATCAGCTTTCGCATAATTGACACAGATGCTGAAGTTTAAGCATTAGTCTGGTAGTTGGCCACCGACAAAATTCAGTTTGTCAAAGATTCGCAGTAACTGCCCGACATACGGAAATTTGTAGCATTACCTTTGATATACATAAACTAGGAAATTCCATATTAAAATAAACTTTTTGTCTCATGTTTTTTACTTTATATACCCGACATCAATTCCGATTAACAGCTTCTCTGATGCCTCTAAGAACAAGTTCCAATGAATAATTCCTTACTTAGGAATGAGAGTCCTTTATATTATACTATTTTATCTACTTGATAAAGCGAAAACTGCTGACTCACGTCTGTGGCTTCAAATTAATAGAGAGAGAGAGAGAGAATTTCGACTGTTCCAGTAAATTTGTTTCCATAACTATAACAGAAGTGGAAAAAAGTGACTAACCCAATACTAAGAAATTATGATTCATCTCTCCGTGTTAACAAATTACTATATTCAGTATGAATGCCTCTTATATAGAACAATAACAGTTTATGGATAAATGTTTTATTGATTCACTTTATAATTTTACACACGTGTGTATATATGTATATGTATTGTATATGTATATGTATGTGTATGAGTAAATTGATATGTATACGGAATAACTTCTTTGTAATATTTTGCCACATGAACTTTTCATCAGCAGAAAAAAGCAAGTATCTGTCTGATCGGTTTTTGAACGGATTACTGAAAAAGAATGACCCTAGAGCCCCTTTCTATAGTAGAAAAGACAATAAACATATATCTGACCAGTATAAACTACATAAAATATCTACTTTAAGGACGACTTTCATTTATAAGAGGCAGTGCTTTAGCAGATAATACTGAGTAGAATTTAAGAAGTAAAGGAACATAACGGGTTCCAGTACACGCGGAGAATTCTGGTTGACAAAGATGACGGAAGGATTGATAAAGGAAGAATACTGGGGGTTTCAGACTAGGATGGGTCACGTGTTTGTTAGGAAAAAGTTATGTAGGAAGTTTGAAGGTGAAGAAAAAGTTGCAACGTAGCAGTCCCGTAAATAAAGAAGAATCCTTATGATAGACCTGTTAAAGAGGGAATGTGGAGGTTGTTGAGAATGTTTGGTACAGATGACCAAGTACTGAGAGTCGTAAAAAGTTTCCTTGGTGGAAATGAATTTTGTATTAGAATTCGTAGACTGGGGAGTAACTGGTTTGGAGTATGAATGGGGTTGAGACGAAGGTGTTATGTATCAGTATGTTTACCTTTAGAGGCAGTACTGAAAAAAGTCTGAGAAAGGACCGCACATGTACGTGCAAAGTTATGTGATATGTGGATGGAGCATGAATGGTGCGTGTACTGGCTGATGTTTGCATATGAATACAGAACTGACTGCGGATAGCAAGGAGAAACAACAAAGTTGAGAGTATATGTTAGAATAAGTATGATGAGAATAAATGAAAATCAGGATGATGGAGCAAGCTATTTTGTTATGGATGGTGGAAGAGTGTAAACAGTAAATTCCAGTGAGCGCAGGATGTGAGAATAGGAATCACAGAACAGATGAAACAAGAAAGGCAGCTGGATGTTCACAAAAGACTGGGACGACACTTTGGAGTGTCTACATAAGTCAAGGTTCGAATATAGTCATGAATGGTCATATTGTACATGTGCCATAAAATATGCTGCACTGAGAGGCTGAAAAATAACACTGGGGTTAAAAAAAATTGCTGATGAGCCTTCTGTGATGGTGGGTCTAGTAGCTAACACTGTGGGCGTTTTCTGCATAAGGATTTCATGCACAATTTACTAGATAAAAGTATGAATGTATTTCTTTCTCAGGAGCCATTCCTGGTTAGGGGAAACAGAATAGTGAGTCAATGAATAGATGGTAACAAGCTGTGAGCAAAATACAGAAGAGAGACTTGAGATGTCTATGGAAGACGGGCTGGGGACGTAAAGAGGGATTGTTGAGCCTCCTTTACGGAACTGAATTGTGGATATTACGAAAGAAAAAATTTAAGTCATTAATATGCATAGTTTATTCTGCATAAAAAGAATTGGTGAAAGGATGGACCAGTGTTCTGAGATGGTTTGGTCATGCAGAATGAGTGGAATACAATGTACTGGTAAAGTGTATTATTAAGTGTTGGGACAGAAGTGGGGACGAAAAGCTAGAAAGTGCTGAAAGATTGAGCAAAGGAGGTACTGAAGCGGAAGGACCTTAATATCCATGAAGCGCCAGTGTGTTTTCAAGATAGATGCAAAAGGCTCGGGGAATGCGGGGAAGGGGTAACTCTGTTTCTAGTCACTTTCTTTCACATACACACCCCCCCAACCCAATCCTAACCTTTTACAGAAGCATTTTAACTATATATTTCTCAGTCTTTTATAACCATTACGAAATTACATTAACGTGGAAACAAAGCATTTACCCATAAACTAAAGCAAAGGTGGTTTGTGTGAATCAATTTGATTTATATCCACATAACTCGTCAGTGCTCTGGGACGCAAAACTATACTGCAGTGTTCTTCCACTATCTGCTCTCCTCAGTTAAAATATACGATATAATTCATCTATACTTTGCACTCGAAGTAAAAGAAACTATCCACCGGTTCTCTTCTTTCATCTATAATATTCTTTTATTGCCAACCCTATCATCTGCTTCACTTCTATCATAAACCGGAGCCTTTTTATTTCATTCTCAATCTTCTCATGGCTTCCCTACTTTTCACGACCCACTATCACTTATCTCTCCCTACAGCTAACCCAAAGAACGTCTTTTCTTCCGCCACCTCCTCCCTTCCTTTCCATTTTCTCTCTCCTGCCCTTCCTCCGTCCTCCTCCTGCTCTCTTCGACCATTTACTCCGAATTCTGCTTTCGGGGTCTGTCTCCTCCCTGGCTCATACATCAGCAAACCCTGAACATAAATCTACGACCAGGAAGTTCTTATGCTAATATCTGCACAAGTTTGTGTGTGAATCGCAACCTCCAGAGAGAAGGATTAATCTGGCCCCCAGTCCACTTCCTCCCCCTCCCCGGCGACGCTGGAAATGGAGGAGGAGGAGGAGGAGGAGGAGGAGGAGGAGGAGGAGGAGGAGGAGGAGGAGGAGGAGGAGGTAGAATATATCTTCACAAAATGATTCTTTGACTGTTAAAGGAAGGGAGGATTTCCAGGGCAAAGAAATAGATTGCGAGAAAAGGGTGAGCATCAAGATGAAAAAAAGGGGTAAAAAAGGGACGGGTAAGGGGACTGTGCGCCCGTTTTAAAAGCATCGTTAGAATATCTAGTGAGAATATAAATTTTAATGACTAACATTTCGAATAATTTCCGTATATGCTATTAAACAAGGTAGTAAAATTAGTAATGTGAACGAGCAAAAAAAAAAAAAACCTGAAAAGAAATTTTAGCGGCAAAACCTGAATCACCGTTTAACCGTAATGAGTAATTTTTCATTATAAATCCATCTATATAAAATCTCAACGTTACTTCGTTTACACAGTACATTAGGTCACCATTGTTTAAAATAAAATACAAATACATACGCCAAAGGGAAATCGATTGATAACAGAGCAGTAACAGCTTCGACAGGATACTATCAGCGAGAGCAGTCTAGTGCGTTACAAATTTTGTACTTCCGATTCCTTCCTTTAAAGATGGCACTGCCCTGTTTATCAGCGCTTAGCCCAGACAGGTACAGCACATCTTCTCCTTTAGAAGATTTACTTAGGTGAGTTCACTATCTAGGATATATTAGCTACAACCGCTGAGCTGAGAGCAACTCCATTTTCAAGGGGTCACCTAACACTAACTTCACTAGATCTCCGTATCTCAAATTTGACCTTTGAATAGTAGCAATGCTCGGTTCGGTGCTGCATTCCTCCCTCATTCCTTGCACTTTCCATATGCCAATGGTGTACACAACCTTTGTTATGACCGGGCCACCTTAATATACAACAATAAGGCAACCAATCTTTAGAATTTTCTCCCTGTTCCTATTTTACATTCATCTTTAAGAAAAAGAGTAATATTTTTGTTATTATTATTATTATTATTTAGAATAGAGCCCCTATTCTTATAAAACAAGCCACAGGGGCCACTGTCTTGAAATTCAAGCTTCCAAAGAATTAAGAAATAAAAGAAGAGGAGGTTACTTATTAAAAAAGAAAAAATAAATAAAATAATGAATAAAAAAAATGTAAGTAAATTATTAAAATATAAAATACAAGGGGACTGTTTATAAGGTAGTAATGCACTGCATCTTCGCTTGAACTTTTGAAGTTCCAATTGGACAGCATCCTCAGTAAGACTGTTTCACAGCCCAACGGTATGAGGAATAAAGGACCTCTGGAACTGAGAAGTTCGGCAGCGAGGAACTTCTACTGCATGTTGGTGCTGCTGTTCAGCAAATCTGGTAGCTCTCGGCAGGAAAAGAAGGTCAGGGATCAATTGTGAATGCGAAAGATCCCTGTTAAAATACAATTTATGATAAATTGACAAATAAGAGACCATCCGTCGATGGTCTAAGTCATAACTGCTAATATTAGGAAACAGAAACCTGCTACCACGATCCACTCTGTCTAAAAGAGATAAATCTCTAGCAGAAGCAGATATCCACACCGGAGAACAGTATTCTAGTAAAGGAGGACAAATGACCCAAAACAGCCTAAAACAGGTTGCATTACTCCTCTGGGTAACAATCTCAAGAAATGGTATAGCGATCCCCATCCCAAAGATCTTCGCATGAGAGCTGCAAGAACATAAAGGGCGCCACATCGACTGAAAAAAAGTCAGTTTAAGTGAGATGCAGTTCACTTAGAACACGAGAGATGGAGACTAAATTCTCAGTCAACGTAATGTATTCTCTTTGCCACTCCCAGTTTAAGAGACAATGAAAAGTACCACAAGCATAAGTCACAAGGATGGCAATTTGCAAGAGCGTCGAATGACGTCAAACTTACTGTCTTAACCTGGACCAGGCCTGAAGATAATTGGAAAAAGAATGAGAAAGAACAATATAAGGAGATAAACCTTTCTTAAAAGGAAAAGAACGATTATTAGAATCAAGGAGAATAAGGCAGAGAATAAATTATTTACATAGGTAAATGTTCTTTAAGTTCAACACATTAAATACTACGGGATACAAACTAAAAAAAAATCACTGTTTAGATAATTATTGCAATCTGGGGGCGAAAATAACAAGTAACGGTTTAGTTTTATTTTAACCCCATCTCTGCTTCAAGTACTACCTAAAGGGAAACAAATGTCACGATCAGTGACGCACTTGGTATACTGCGTTCTTCTCATAACTGTCTATTATTCGTATTAGGATACATTTTATAGCAAAATGTACGGAGAAACAGGATTCAGACAATAAAAGTATACCCCAAAGGAGAGAAAGCTATCGACAGCCTTTGAGGGGAAACATGAAGTTTTTCTTATTTTGGAGCAAGGGTGCTAGGAAAAAAAATACATAGAGATTCTGATTACAAATCTTCTATCGTACATTTTTTCGGGTTCTTTAGCACTTCCTAGTGACCGTTCTCATTCCGACATGTGTCGATATATCGATGAGTTTTGTATTTCAAGCATTTAAAATGACACTATAATTCAGCAAGAAACTGGTACAGTTATACACCAAAAACATGCATTGTATTTAGTGTCTTGAATAGAATACTTTGCTTTTAAGTATACGAAAAATATTCTATTTCAAAGCCTATATTACTCAAGTTCAGCAACACCAGATTAAGGAAAATATTAAGTAAAGAGAATGTGTGATTTTGCGGCATCAGATTAACGAGAATACATCAGGTTGAAGGACATTTCATTTCAGAGAACAGATACAAAAACAGTAAAAATTTCTCTAATAATAATAATAATAATAATAATAATAATAATAATAATAATAATAATAATAATAATAATAATAATATCGGTAAACATTTCATCAGTTCAGAGATCAACGGAAAGTAACTGCAGAAATAAATTTATACTTTGCATTAGTATTACAATAAGATGCTACTTTTGGAGACAAGAGAAAAAACAGATTTACTTATCATGAGCATTTTTTCAGCGACAAGTCAAACTTTTTTGACCTCTGATAGAAATGAATTCAAGAGCAAAGAAAATTTATTACCTTAACAAGTTAACAAATGGCCTAACCCAAAGCAGCCTAGGTGCTATGCCGTTGTCGAGTAGTCTAGCAATATTCGAGCATACGATGCTACTGTTTCTTGTCTTTCGATTTGATCCTATGGGATATCTTTCCATTACACCAATCTCCTTGTTATTTTCTGCCAATAAAGCTGCTTTTCTTAATCTTCAAAAGCATACTCAGCCTATTTCTACCATGGCTGTATAGGTTCTCGTAAGGCTACAAAGCTTGATTCTCTGCAGGTTAGCAGAATCTACCGGTAAAAAGCAGTCTCAAGAAACTTGAAAGTATCAAACAATTTTTCATATATTTCCTGTGTTCTGACAATTACACAAATTAAAAAAGTATCAAACGACAGCATGAGAATCTTCAGAAAGATTGTTAGGTACCCCAAAAAACATTTACTTACAGTTCCCGATCACTCTTTAAGATGCATGATCACATCCAAAATATGCAAGCTGTCATTTCTAATTTTTTTTTCACTTGAAAGCAGATATTTCAACAATCCTAAAAAAAATTTGCAAGATAGAGAAGGTAAACAAAGAAAACAACTGGCAATTCCCAAGTCCAGTCATCCAAGACCCAGAACCAGAAGGCCGGCCCCTCCCCATCCATGAACAAGAATTTGGGGTCTACGCACACCAGAAGGAGAGACACCAGACGCAGCAGCCTGTCCAATCCAATTAGCTGGATAAATATCTCTCCTATGATAGCACCAGTACTAAGCCCTTTCCTCTTTCAGAGAGAGAGAGAGAGAGAGAGAGAGAGAGAGAGAGAGAGAGAGAGAGAGAGAGCATAAAGATATCATCGTCAGAAAGACGATCTTAAATCTCCACATGTCTCCCGTGCCATCTGAGCAGCCATCATGCTACTCCCATCTCCCTTGGCCCCTTCCCCTTGATCTTTCCATTCTACAGGCCCTACTTACACGCTAACCCCACCATAGCCCTTCCCTTCCCCTACCGTAATCCTTCACGTGCCCTCTTCTACCGGGCCTCCCACCCAGGGATCCTCACCAACATAAATCTGCTTCCTTCAGAAAATTCCTATGCTCTATTAACCATTCGAACCATAAATCCAAGAGACCCCACCCCACATGTCCCGCCCACGGACCTCGTCCTCTCCGACCCCCTTCCACGCCCCATCCCCAGGGCTAAAGTTTCCCCTCTCCCCTTAACCCCTTTTTTCTTTTGTACAAGTCTTTTGCCCGTTCGCTCCTTTCCTTCTTTTCCTGTCCCCCATTTCATCATTATCGCCAACATCGCTGATAAACTTTACTGTTGCATCATGCAAGCATTCTTCTCTCTGGCTCCTCCTATGCAGGAACCCACCTTCCCCAGTCATCCAACACCCAGTCTCCGTGAAACTTTAGACTTTCGTTTCTAATTCTTGCATAAAAAGTCATTTTCTCTAACAAGAATAATTATGTCTAGGCCTACTTATGACCTGATTTTTCAAAACTATAGGAATGAGGTTGGTTCTCTCAGCCCATGGGAAAACAACATAATTACACCTGCATTTTCTTCCGTTATAATGTATCTATTCTTACTGTATAATGAAAGTAAGTACGTGACAAAATTTTATTACAAGGAAAATGCTAATGTTACTGCCACTACTATTATATTAAGAACGTAAGCATAAAAAACTGAAAAATGACAGTAACATCTTTTGTTTGTCTTCTTGCTTCCCTGTCAGGTAGAGCTCAACCGACCTTAACAAAAGTTTTGGCCAAATTCAGGCATAGCCGTTTACTTTATTCTGCAGGCAAACTGAGACCCTTACCCGCCTTGCAGGCACGCAGGTGTGCGCATAATTCAACCGAACTTTCTTCTCCCCAAATTTTCCTCCGGTTGTCGTGACATTTTTTGGACCTCATACCTCCAGCTGGACGAATGCGATTTCAAGCAACCATTCTGTATCTCAATTAGACAACTTAATATTTCTAAAGACGAATGCGATTTCAAGCAACTATTCTGTATCTCAATTAGACAACTTAATTTTCTAAAGACACGAAAATCTTTAACAACAAACACCTAATAATAGCATTTATTACTTAAACGCTCTGACATCTTCCCAATATTTAATCTTCCCCTCATTTGACGAAATCAAGAGGATTTACTAAAGATCTCAAAATAAGCTCTTAGCAATTACTTGCTACTATTTTCACGATGATGATGTTTTTTAATACACTATCCAAAGAAAGAAACGGCCACTAATTAAGGACTTTCAATCAATTTACTCTATATTAACATTTTCACTATTTTCCATCATTCTTAGTTTTCTTTCCAACATTTCAGAAAAGATTGTTAAACATATTACTGTACGAAAATACGGGTTACTCTTACTCCTAATATGTAACATGGTTAAAAAAAATAGCTATTCAAGAGAGCCATTCAGTCTAACAGTCCAGACATAATTCCGATCCCAACTTCAATAATATCTAATGTATTATGAGAGCTGATACTCTTCCCTCACGATGAGTTTTATCACTTTATATTCTGGAGGCGTTTTATTCATTAACCTTTCTAAATCTTCTACGATTTAAATAAAAAAAACGCAAGTCAAGAAAACGAGAACATATCTTCCACCTAAAAAAAGAAAAGAAAGATTATAAAAATCAGTATCCAGAGAACAAAGACTACGTCGCACGACTGAGAGAGACAGGGAGGGAGAAAGAGAATGTCATCCCTTTAGCAAGTCCTGACGGTAATAATTCATGCTGGATTTCCTATTCAGTTCCTAGGTATCGTGGCCTTCCCCCTACACAAAAAATGGGGTGGGGATTTGCTCAAAATGTGAATACGATGGCACACTGACTAGGGGACGACGACAAAATTTAAGAGCATATCACATCTCACGTAAAATTAACATTCCTACCGGTATTTTTTTCGCTTGAAGATAAAAGCCGATTCTCTGTCTTCAAGCCTCATTATCTATCTAAGCTTTTGTCCTAATTCTTTACCAACGGCACTAAAGAGTAGCGATTTCCCCGTAAAAACACATTATTCTTTATTTACTCATATTACACATCAAACTCTCAAACCCTAAAATTAAATAATATTGCAAACTCATTCACATTTCATATTCCTGACAGCCACTAAAAAGTTCAGTTAAGCATACAGAGGACCACAGCATAATTTCTAAGCGAGCTTCCTCCACAAAGCCTCCAGCGACAAAGGTCTCACCTTCCAAGAATTTTGGAAATTCACCAAAACATTTTTATTCTTAAGAATCAGGCATCTTGTGTCAAGTTTTCCTGAAGCGCAACAATGATCACAATTAAAGCATATTATTTTGGCCTTGGATCCACATTTTTCAAAATTATCTTTTGATGAAAGAGCAATAATTTGTTAACCCCAAGGAACTTTAACATTTGGACAATGAACATCCAACGCACCGGCGCTTATTCACTGCATGACACAAAATTATACTAATGCTGCGATGATTAACTATGCTCTTGACAGTTGTACTATCATCATCATCATCAAGATTATGATTACTCATAACGTTCTTGAATTCTTATGGAAAAGCCAGAACGCCATGAAGAGGAAGGACAAAATAAAATTTCGAAATGCCACTTGTAAAAAAAAAAAAACCTGCAATTACAAGAAAAATTATCAAATTTATTGATATACACTATAAACTGAATAAATGCAAAACCACTGTCCATTAACTGAATAAACGAACTCTGAAAAATGAATAAGCAAACGAATGAATAATGTATGTGAAACTGACCTTCTGAAAGGGAATTCAGAATTCAACTTTTTGAAAACTATGGTAATGTAGTTATAGTGCAACTAAGAATTTGGAGAACTAAAACTACAATTCCTGCGTAACATGTCCTTAACCGCAAATGTCTACTATTAACAGCCACCATCACCACTGTACCCATACAACTAAGGCCAGGACCGAAGAAAAAAATGATGAACTTGAAGACTAAACTTTTATGATTACTTATCGACAGTAGTTATTCATAATATCTAAAAGTGAAGGCTGGATCTTCGATGAAAGGTTTATTGCAGCAAGCGTCATTCACCAGCTTGTCTTATATTATCTTCCCTAAGCTTTATTCCCTTTACTTTTTCTCAAACACGACAGCCGATAACACATTCTTCCCTTGAATAAAGATTAAGGTCAATAGCGTAAAAGCGGAGAAAAAATATGAAATAAAAAACGACTGACTTCTCACATAAATCATTACGCTGAAACCACGGCAGTTTTCCAAATCTTATTTTTTAAATCTTTTATAAACCCTTTTATTCTTACTACAAAATTTCGGGTATATTACTTTTGGTTTTAATTTCCTTACTACTCTAGTCTTAGGGGTGAATTTTACCTATTTACGCTATCAAAATTACGGGTCTATTATCCTTTTTTCTCATTTCCTTACTACTCTAGTTTCACGGGTAAATTCTACATTGAAACAAAAAAAAAACGCTCACGTGCTTTTACCAACTCGCTTAATATAATTCTATTTACCTTTATGAATTCATCGACTAAATTCCCCAAACTAACATGTTATGCCCTAACTTTTGTTAATCATATTCATTCTTTACTACAATTTATTCTTACTATTTCAAGTGTCATAATGAATTTATGACATTTTATAATTTCCACATATTTCTATATTTTCTCAGGGTTTCAAGGCGCCCAGTAACGAAACAGCAATAACTGTGATCCTGTGACTATAACTTCAGCCACATGAAAGAACATCCAGTTATTCAAGACAGAAGACATCATCCCCTTTCCAAAGGTCTTGCACAGTGTTCCAAAACCAAGAATGTCTTGCTCACCGGATCTGTAATGAATGCAAATTAGAGCTTCCCCACGAGCCGCTCCCACTAACGACGCGAGATGTTTGTCTTTGGCGAAGATCTGTTCGATGTCTCCTCATGCTCAAGTGCCTTTCCCCCTCCTAGTGAGAGCCAAAGAATTGTTGACACACGTCCCGAGTTACACCCTGGCATTTCTTATCTATCTTTTTTTTTTCTTTTTAGGTTAACTTTGACGCCATCTAGATCCCATATTGTATATTAGGAATGCACTTCGTACAACCATGTCTTTGCGGCCGTATGACCACGGGAAGACTAGGAAAACATTTATGAAGGCTTTATGCATCATTTCAGAGTTGCACAATTTGTTTGGTACTAATATATACTTTGGTTCTCAGAGAAAATGAAAAACAGTAATAGTACGTTGTGACACAATTCTACCATTATGCTGGCACTAAATATATCGTTTCCCCGGTCACAAAATTTGTTTGGAAATAATGAATAATTGTTCTTAGAAAAAATATATTATATAATTATGCTATGTTAACTAAAACATACATCCATTTCCAGTTCAATTCTATCCCAAATCAGTAAAAATATGAAACTCATTCATTTGCAGCAATAGGCTAATGGCTCGGTTACTACAAGTGTATGGCAACTTAACCTGTTCCATGAAAGAGGCACCCTCCTCCACAACTGTAATTTACGGTATTGTACCCGATTTTGACGAAATGGAAATTTAGTTAGCGCAGGAACCACTGGTTAACGTGGAATCCAAACCATGTCTTTCTATCTCCTCACACGGTTCGTATAATCCAATTTCTTTGACTTTTGGGCAATTACACGCTAGCGGTCTGGAGTCTCTTATATTAGTTCATAAAGCAAATTCAGCCTAAAATTACACTCTCTCTCTAATTATGAGAGCGGGTGTAATGAAATTAATGGTAAAACCCCTGACCTTCAAGTTAAGCACAAACTTCCCCCATTTTCAAGAATGCGCTCGATTCAATGAAACCTCGTAATTCGCCTTAATCATCGGCTTTTAAATCTACTTCTTGCTGTTGGCGTTTTAGAACTAACCTAATAAAACATATCCAGATGCTGCTCTGTTAGAATCAGCTTTCCTCCTTATATTTTCTTCATCATGGTTGCCCGTCTATGTATTGCGAGTATTATTTCCTGCACTTCTTTTTCTAATCATAGTCCTTTCTCATCTTGAGTCTGAGTCTATGTTATTTTTCTTTGCATCATTCTCGTCCAGGTGTTGCATTCTGTGCCTCTTAATACCTGCCCTTTCTCCTGCTGTCATTATCTGCACCTCGGTTATTCCTATTACCATTTCTTCTCGCTTTCTAAGCCGCAGACCTCGTGCGGGAGAATTCCAGGTAGGCGTGTCAGCCTTCGTGAGGAAATATATCTCAAGACGGGGTAACGTGGGCGTGCTCTCCACTTAAGAGCACCTGTTTGTGCCCATGTTCGTAATGGTCTGTCTTTTCAAACAAATTCTCCGTGATAACACCAGGACAAAGACAGATCAGCTGATATGCCGAGGCGTAGACCAGTAAACATTTACACAATACGCACAAATACAAGAACGCTTCGACCTCAAGTAAGAAAGTTTATTTCTAATTGGTTTTGCGCAATTTATATGCTAGCGCATTTTTTTTAGTTACTAAGGATGAACAGTTTATACTATTCTAAAAACACAAAACTGACACCATTACAGAGTGAAATTCACGAAACCTGGAAATCGTTATGCGTCCTTATTCTCACCTTGTCACTAAATAACCTCCAGGAAAATATAAGAGAGAGAGAGAGAGAGAGAGAGAGAGAGAAGAGAGAGAGAGAGAGAGAGAGAGAGAGAGAAACAAAATCATGAAATCTAAAGCCATATGACCGAAAGGACATTTATGGAATGCTTTTAAATCTTAATAACTATATAAAATATTTTTGGATACATTATAAATATATATCTATCCGCATTTCTCTTATTTAATAGTTAGAAATTCATTTTGAGCACCACACCAATTCAGCAGCAAAATGAAAATCAAATGCTTTGATTTTTTATGGACGATCCAAAAACAAAGGAAGATTGACTTATTAACTTCTGAAATGAGAATTCTGGCTTGGTGAAGAATTATCATTAGACTGTATATTTATGGTACATAACCTGAACTCCATGCTACAAGTACTTGAAAACATTTCATTTTACTTCTATAAGCATGTTTAATTTTTGGTGACCATGAGTAATTTTCGAAAGAAATTCACAAGCTGAATCATTAAAATGAACATAGCTCAATTTCGTGCTGAGGTAGGTTGAAATGTTGTTAAACGACGCTCTTAAGCAAGAGATACGTGAAAATTATGATCCAAACACTAATTACGTGATGAAGTTACGAAAAAATAAAAGCCCATTACATCAGGAACCATATTTTGGTTTTCTTTCACAGTAAGCAAAGTCAGGATGAAACCTGACAAAAATTACAGATCTTAAAAATCGTTTGATCTCTTCATAAGACTCGGACGTTGGCGAACTTCATCAAAAAGTTTTTAACAAGCTATTGGTTTAATTAAATTTCATAGATTTCACAACTCGTACCTTTCTTTCTATTGTTTTCTTCAGTCACAATTGATGCAACATACATACCTGAAATAATAAAAAATCATCACGAAGTACTCTTGACTGGTTGGACTTTTTCGTACTACTCCTAGATATTTAACTAATAAAGTGAAGAGAGGGGGCAAGGGAATATTTACTATTAATGGTTGTAATCAGGCTGTTGAGTGGTTTCAAATTTAATAAGTTGCAGATAGCAATTTAAAGGACCATAAAAAATTATTACATTTACCAGTAATGAGTCAAACTTCGAAAACAAAGAACAGCATAAAAAAATCAAACTGAAAGGCTTTGTTGAGTATAGATGAATTTTGAAGATTCAACAAATATTTAGCCTTGAAATCACCAGACCACTTGATGAATATAAGCAGATTTACTAAAGGAAGAAATCAAACCAAAGGAATATATGCTAACTGTGTTTTGTATGACATCTTCTAGAGGAAGAAATATACATTATATGTACTGCATATATAAAAATTTTAAAAATGCATATACAGTATACATATATACATATATAAATAAAAGCAATGTCACGGAGGAAAGAGAAATGACGGAGTGGTGTTAGGCCTTTCGACTTACTGTCCTTTACTTGGCAGACTGACAGAAATATAGAAAATCAGTTTACAAAGAAAGCTCGTATAAATGACAGATGGGGATTATAAAGGAAAATATGTACCTGGAATCCAACACAGTTGAAGAATTAGTAGGAAAATATGTACCTGGAATCCAACACAATTGAAGAATGAGTAGACCTACCGTACATATATTCCTTTATAATCCCCATGTCTCATTTATACGAGCTTTCTTTGTAAACTTATTTTTATATTTCTATCAGTCTGCTAAGTAAAGGACAGTAAGTCCAAAGGCATAGCACCACTCCGTCGTTTCTCTTTCCTTCGTGGCATTGCCTTTATTTATATATTCATCACGTTCCATATTTTCGTGATTCAGTTATATATATATATACTTATATGTATATCCACACATACATGCACAAAACACTAAATATATATAGCCTATATATTTATACATATAATATACATATGTATATATACATATGTATATATACATATACATATATATACATATGTATATATACATATATATACATACATATATATATATATATATATATATATATATATATATATATATATTTATATATATATATATATATATATATATATATATATATATATATATATACTGTATATGTAATCTTTGTGCTAAGCTGATTAAAGAAAGTACTATGCAAAATATATCGGGAGCGATGACGAGCTCCGAGCAAGATGGAACACAAAGCTGGCCCATATGTACACACTACTTGCCCTCCGAAACGACATTCTTGAGAGAGGACCCACTGACATACAGGCAAGAACTGGGGAAGAAACCACTCGGTACAGCCATTTACTATGATGCATGATGAGGAAGAATGCAACTAGAACAATCTCTTACGGAAGTGACCCACTCTCCCGCCAAAGAACAGGGAATTCTGCACATTTAACTAAGCGAGGCCTTATGGGTGATCCAACAAGGAGGTAAGCCTACACCATTTTACTGTTGAAGAACAGTTCAAAATCTAAGCACGCTTACTGCAGCTATACTTTTATCACTAACGTTAATGAGCACGGCATCTAATGCCGTATGGTAGGGAGCAACTGAAAAGCTTAAAAAGGAATCTTTCACACTTCTTGTCGGCTCCTTCACTAATAAAAAAGCTCACCCCTTCCAGAAATTAAACAAGCTACCTAAATTGATTCAGACCCCATCTGGTTCCATCCTCTTAAGGAGATTCTCCTCTTTCCAATTTAAACATAAACGTAGAAGAAAAGTGAGCGTTGAAACCGCATCCAAGTTTTAAGACAGGCTATCGGGCAAGGTAGATGTGGTCGCCGAAGCCTAACGCGAAGGGGGTGGAATGTATTTTGCAAAAGGGTTCTGTGGGGGAGCATGTTGAGACAATACGCCCATGATAGGTACAAGTGGGTGTATGGGTGTGGGTACATGGCCGTACACAAAGTACATCGTGTAAAATTTCGGGAGGACTGGAATCACGAAGCACGAGGAGAAGCGGTCTTGAGACGAAGTCCTGAGAAGCCCTTTGATGTTGAGTAGCGATCCCACTTCACAAGAAAGGGGCTGAGAGGCTGGGGCTGTGGGGCCAAGAGTCGTCGGACATTGATGAAATGGGTTCGCTAAATGGGGCCTTGCTTCTGAATCCATGTCGGCCGATGTACCCTCAATGAAGGGCCCTTTTATATGGTAAAGAGTTCCCCGTGTATGGAGGGGCATGATCGATGGCCTCTGACGAAGGGAAAGAGGCGAATTGCCAGGAGAAATATATTCCACAGAAAACCATTGTCCAGAAATTGCAAATGCATGGTAAAATATGTTCCGGTATTCAAACCTACTGGCGCTGGAAGCAGAGCAATGCTGTAGCATCTATACCTGATGCGCTCCCATTATCCAAATCGCCTTTCAAACTTCCAGCGAGAAATGGTATTTGATACCTTATCGGAAGATGAGACCCCAAAGGCACAAATAGTGGATAAATAAATGAGGCATGTGGGATGAGATGAAAAAATAATACTAAAATAACAGTCAAGTCTAACAGAAAAAATTCTGTCGGGTATATAAGTTAATGATCAACTAAACCAAAGATTTAAGGAAATTACAATAATTTGAGAGAGAGAGAGAGAGAGAGAGAGAGAGAGAGAGAGAGAGAGAGAGAGAGAGAGAGAGAGAGAGAGAGAGAGAATTATACACATCTGTTTCAGGTTATGTGCCCACAACATAACAGATTCGCTTATATTTGAAAAAAAAAAAACAGCGTTTTTTCAAAATATAAAAACGAGACAGCGCTCATGGTATTGAAAAAAGAATTTAAAAACTAACAAATATGGGAAAGTTAACTTGTGTACTTGGAGAAACAAGCAAATGCAACCCTCGTAGTTCCGTAAATGGAAAACGAGATTTGTTGAGGAGAGTCGTTACCTATGCATCACTTCTTTCACGTGAAGGACAGATGGAGATTTAAAAAACATATTGGTTTCCATGGGTACAAACCTGAAATCTAAGAGTACGATGTTTGTAGAATGTGTCTGGCATTCATCACTAATTCTGCCACCTGGACTTTAAACATAAAGTTATATACTCCCAGAATCTTCAGCTACAAAATAAATTGTTATCTAAAGAGTGAGCAATAAAGCTAGAGATAATGCCAATGAAGAACATTTTCACCTCCAAGTCTACCATCAGTTGACAGAATGACTGACCAAGTGACTGACTGGCTGACTGACTACGTGATCGGTAAGAAAATTTGGCGTTACTACAACAATGATTACCAACGTCGTTTTTAAATACTAAAGTGTTTACAGTTGTACTTCCAGGTTAGTCTCTCTCTCTCTCTCTCTCTCTCTCTCTCTCTCTCTCTCTCTCTCTCTCTCTCTCTCTCTCTCTCTCTCTCAAATAGGTTATTATTAAGTGAATTCATAAGAATGACCGTACAATCATGCTTTTCAAACGAAACGAGTGAACTGATTATCAACATATTATGTGCTAGTCCAAATAATAAGAATACCAATATTATTACTTTCCTACTTAAATAACAAAAACCCTACCGCCCCTTTATTTCATGAAAATTTTAATTGAGAGTGAAAATCTCGCCCACTCCATTTCCTACGGCGCACAAAGCCCTAAAACCTCGATTGTTAATTTTCTAGGAAGAGATGTAAAGAACTAAATGACAATTTTATCGGCGAAATTAGATCACGGTACATTAAGTTTTATTCCCAAGGATTTCTCATTCAATCGACTATTACTGACCTTTCAATATGATTCATTCCGTTATTTCCAAATACATCTGTATTACTAGTTTATAAAATTTTCCTAAGATCAGTTAACATGATTGCACCACCATACTCACGTACAGTTGGTTACTCATTTACCTGACATGAGCGTGTCTCGTCTTTCAAGTTCATACTGCTAATTATGGATACGTTGCATTTTCCTTTTAAGAGAGCCTACGGGGTTTCCTGTTGTCTACGTTCTATCCTTACATTTTTCATCAAGATACTTCAAATAAAAACAGAACTAAGATTAAAGTATAAATGATCAAGATGAGAGACATTTATGCTTGTGCACCTAAAATCGTGGAAGCTAAAACACTTGCATCTATAATCCAAACCTCCTGTAGTTTATACACACAACATACATAAATTAAATTATATATATATATATATATATATATATATATATATATATATATATATATATATATATTTTATATATATATATATATATATATACATATACAGTATATACGTATATATATGCACATGTACAAAAGCTACAAATGATAACCCCTCATCAGTGAAAATATGATCGCAAACTGCTGTGTTTTCTAATCAATTTAATAAGCATTTCATACGCCCAACACAGAGGCCTTTGAACTCGGCAAAATTGGAAGGAAATATCCATCTGATGATTTTTTTCAAGTCACTTAAAAATAACACGAGGTAAAGTCATACTTAGATTAGATGCGTTAACGAAGAGACATTCGGACTAAAAAGATTTTATTCCTGAATCAAAACAAAGAGACGGCATTTTAAAAACAAATTTATATACTTTCGCAGTAGGTACTATTTACTAAGATGCATACCAAAATTTACATCTGATTATCTTAAGAATTCATTACTCTGTAAAGATGTGTGGATGACCGTCAGGATTTCAGGAAAAAATTCTCATTTCTATAATTACTAAGAAGAGCTAAATGCCTGCTGAATGCAACTACAATAGGCACGAAAACCCTCATCCTTACTTCCGATTACGTTTTACGAATCTGGATAACTGTTACTAACCTGATTACAAGGTAAAGAGACGAGAAAGTTCTCTCTTTACTTTATCCCATGACTTTACACATCCGAATTTTACAAATAATTGTAGTTTTTACAAATCGATATTAATTTTACGAAACCAATCCAAATGTTTGCTGACTTCCTGAGCATCTTGGGACTTTCTCCTTCACATTTTTTTTAAACCGTGCCGCGGGAAATTTTGTATCATTTACAGAGTTGCCCGCTGCACGGTAATTTAGTGCTGTCATAGTATTGTATACTAACTCCTTTCGCATTTGGACCCCTATTCCAAACGGAAACTTCATTTCGTAACTGTTAAGAATACAGGCAAGGCATCTCCGTATCTCAAAGCAATCCTTTCACTTTAAGAAATGTATTCACATACGCTTCATTACAAAGGCCTCGCCCACACGACATGCTAATTTTCTTTAGAGTAACTGTATCGGAGTATACCAAAATCATCACGCCGTTCCCATATTTCTCGAGGAAGCCTCCTCAAAGTTTCAAAAACAACTTGTAAATCCATCAAATAACTTCCAAGTCGTCCTTCTCCTGAGGAAGGAGGTACAAAAAAAAAAAAACTGAGGGAATATATATTTCATCTCATGTTCAGCATTTCCGTTCGCTTTTCCGCTCTAAATACCGCAATTTATGCTTTGATTCTTACAGATAAAATGACTGCCAACATCTATATGCAAAATCCGACCCTAAATCACAGGCGGAACACGGAGGGACTTCGCTTTATCGACAACATCGCATAAAAGACGCGGGGGAAAATCTCTCATGGGAGAGTTATGGGTGGGAAAGCCTGACAGAAGAGAATGGGACGGGAGTAGGGCGGGGGGCGGTGATAGAGGTAGGGATCGGACAGGGAGTGGAAGGCTGAGAAAGGGGAGGGAACATAGGGTATGGGGGGCGGGAAGGGAGGGAGAGGTAATGTATTAAGAGAAGTAAAGAAAATGAGGATTGAACTAGGAAAAAAAAAAAAAATTAGAAACTGACGTGACTGATGTGCGAGAGAAAATAAAGTGCATCAAGAAAGTCAGGGCTTAACAGGGATAGAGAAGGGCAAAGGTTTTCACACCTAAATAATAAAAAATCTAGTAAGTACTGATAAGCTGATGGTTACAACTGTAGTAGCAATATACATTTGTAGCCCAATGTTTAATAAAAATTGTCATGATGATGTGATAAAACTTTACGTCCAATATTACCGGTTTAACAAGCAATGAATATACTGTACATTAATGAATTCCTCCTAATTTATTCCTGAGATTTCACAGCAACACCCTAGTCATTTTATGGTTAGTTACGGTGGGTCTTCATTCTTCACGAATGTACTTCTCACTGAAACTATAGATATAATAATTAGTGTTTTATTTCCTGCTGAAGATATTGTTTCTGATGGTTTTGATACTATGTCTTTTAGAAAACTGTTGGAACTAACTGTGATGGATAACTATTTAATTTTTAACGAAAAAGTTTACAAACAAACTTTTTTAAGATAAAGATCATGCACAATCGCTCCTTAATTTCATTAACTCATTTCATCCGGACATTAGTTTTACTATGGACATAGAATCCGATAACGAACTGCTATTTTTATATATAACAATTTCACGATGAAATGATAAATTTTTAACAGGTTTTCTGAAAGAAGACTTTTACTGGTTTGGGAACTAATTTCTTTAGCCTTTGTCCGTTGGTTTTCAAACTTAATGTATGTAAGACTTTATTGTGTAGGGCGTATAATTTATCATGCAATTAGGTCAAATTTCATGAAGAAGTAATTTTCTTGCAAAACTATTTTAGCATAAATTGTTATCCATCCCACATATCTGAGAAAATCTTAAGAGAGTTTTTAATTGACATTGTTAAATCTAAAATATCCACTTGTAATGTACCTAAAAAGCAATTGTATATATCTTTGCCTTTTGGTTTAACATACAAACATATAAAACGAGAACTCACTGTCGTACTTAGCAGTATGTGTCCATACGTTAAATTGAACTTTATTTTCAAGAACCCCTTAAAAATCAGAATTCTTTTCAGGTTCAAAGACACCCTACCGGAATTAATGAGTTCATCAATAGTATATTTATATTCATTTACTTGTCCCAAATGTAATTTGGGAACCTATGTGGGTAATTCCAGTGGGCTGTTGAAGGTTCGCATCGATTGTCATCGGGGTGTCAGTCACCGGACAGGATTAGCTTTATCCAAGGAGGAATTCTCTGCAACATGCAACCACAGAGTAAAATGTAAACATAACTTTCTGTACAGTGATTTCAAAATCCCATCTCAAGCAATAGATAACCAGTTATTACCCACTGTCGAGTCCCTCTTCATTAAACAGTTATCACCAACCCTCAACAACCATTCAATTGCTGTACAATTAAACATTTCCCTAATACACCATTCGTCCATTCTAACTTCTCGCCTCTTGTGTTTGCCCTCCCTTGTGTCAAAAAATAAATAATAATTTATTCAGTCTTTTGCATGCTTCTGTGCAGGTGATTTCTCGATTCGTTGTGTTTTGCTTTTTTACTTTTTCTAATTACGTATATAAAGAATTTTTGCTTGTTAGGATTAATGTTGAATATTTGTTGTTTTCTGTCTTTAGGAATAATGTAATTTTCTCAGATGTTCACTTGTGGTTTTTGTGTTAATATTCCGGTTTTCGTTTTCTTTTATTTTCTTCTCCTGAAGGTGTCAGCATGCTTAGTAGCTTTTTTCTTTGATGTTAATTTTGTGTTTAATTCTTTTCCATTTTGTTTTCATCTAAAATTTAAAGCTCATTCATGTTCCCATTATTATTTATTTACTTATCTATTTATTTTTAAAGTGCCATTTACTGCTGTGCTCCATTTTAGTCTGATTTCTGATGTATGGATTTTTCATTTTCTGTTTTCAGCCCCGAAGATGAGATTTGTATCCCGAAACGTAGGTGATGGATATAAATCAAGTTATAACTGAAAATGCTGAAGTTTCTGCTGGCCATACTGTTTACTATATATATATATATACTATATATATATATATATATATATATATATATATATATATATATATATATATATATATATATATATATATATATATATATATATATATATATATAATCATGTTATTTAATGACATCTATAAGGGGCATCACCTATATTGTGACCGGAAATATTGAGTAAAAAGCCAAAATAATGTAAATAAGAGACTATTTTTCCAAAATACAAAAAAGATTAAAAGGGTGGGGGGAGCTTTCGACCGTTTGCACAACGGTCCTCTTCAGCCAACGGTGAAGAAGAAACGGTCGAAAGCGGCCCCTTTTTTTTACCTTTTTTGTATTTTGGAAAAATACAGTCTTTCATTTACATTATTGTGGCTTTTTACTCATATATATATGTATATATACAGTTTATATATATATATATATATATATATATATATATATATATATATATATATATATATATATATATATATATATATATATATATATATATATATATATAATATAATATATATATATATAATATATATATATAATATATATATATAATATATATATATATATATATATATATATATATATATATATATATATATATATAAGCACCAAAAGTTACCATGATGAAAAACCAGTAATAAAATTTTATAAAATGACAAATATACATTTAACTGCACATAGTATTCATTGCGCATATGAGTAAAAATACGCTACACAAGACAAAAACAAGTCAGTAGCACGAATTTTGAAGACTCAACAAATATTTAGTCTTGAAATCACCTGAACGCTTGATGAATATAAGCAGATTCGCCATAGAAAGAAATCAGACCAAAGGAGTATATGCTAAATGTGTTTTGTATGGCATCTTCAAGAGGAAGAAATATACATTATCTGTACTAGGGAGACAATACAAACAAACTTCCAGACGGCTGAGAAAATGCTGACTACTTATTTATTATAGGAGAAGAAGGCGCCGCACACAGCGAAAGCAACTGGCTTTCCCATGCAGGTGGGCTCACACCTTTGCTGTTAGCTTACCTGGGAACACAAGATTTGTTTTCGCTAATGAGTGCAAGGCTCCTTTTTCATATCAGGTGTGTAAGTCTTTTCCAATCTCTGAATAACCGTTTGTACTGCCACCATAGCATATAAACTGTCAGTCTCTTCAATTTGTATCAGCCTTCTAGAAAATCTTTTCGAAAACAGAAGAGGCGGCTTATCAGGCCATATAGTTTACTGTAGTTTATTTCTGTAAGTGGTGCATTTGCACAATAAATAAATACAAGCATATATATTTATATATATATATAGTAGATGTATACATATTGTATATATACAATATATATACATATCAATATTAGAGTAATTAATAATTATAGGATCATTATCAATAACTCAAATCCAAGATACCCACAACGCCAGAGAAACAGAGGACGAAAAACCTAAACGAAATGCACAAGTTATCCCTCGATTTGAAAACATTAACTTGACGCAATTATTTCATTCTTTTACGGTAATGCTGTAATTCGCCAAGCATTCACGTGCCGAACTGTCATAGGAAAGCTATTTTAGGCTACCAACACACACTGCTTGCTTAAATCTTGTCATCGGTCATTAAATACTTGACTTGTTCAAGATCAACTAAGAAAAGTATTGCCCTCGGTATATAGACTTACCTTCTTGTAAACAGCGTGGAGCAAATCCAAACCAAAAACGAAATTAGAAAGTAGGTCTGCCATTCTCTTATGCGCTTGTTATACTTTTTCCTCCTTACCTCTGAACCTTTGACCCCACGCCCCTATCTTCACGGTCACCTGAGCCTCTATCCTATGCCGCATAAAGCACATAGGCATTAACTTCATATATTTTATCATTGAAAAGGGACAAGGCAAGAAATTCAATTGATTACATAAGTCATGTCTGAGAGAGAGAGAGAGAGAGAGAGAGAGAGAGAGAGAGAGAGAGAGAGAGAGAGAGAGAGGAAAAAAAAGTTAGGCATCATCTACAAGGAAGCAATAGAATGGACTCTTACGAACGGGAAGGTTATGGATCTCTGGGATAACCGAAGACTGGAGAGATTTCCATAGCTGGACGGTAGAAAAACGATCCCAAGACGACCGATTCTCACAGAGTAAGTGTGGTACGTGGTGCCCTCACTGGTGTGACGAATGTGACAAAAGGCTTAGTCTGTGGAGAGCTGTCTGACATCACAAGTAGCCTATCTTGGTGGTTAATGGATTAAAAAAACCTGTCGGATTTATTTGCCTTTCCTTAATACAGCTTCCATCTGCCAATATGTGGATTATATAGAGTTTGATGATTTCCTCATAATCAGACAAGAGGTCTGTGAACCCATTAGGAAAACTGGTCCTTTTCTTATACTGCCATTATGACGGTGGCCTCCCATTAGCACCTTTAATGTACTCTCGACTGCTTCTCCCCACCCCCCTCGCTCTCTCTCTCATATCGTATGCAACTCACCATTCGTTGCTTAATGGTAGAAGGGAAAAGGTAATTAGGCTGATTAAGTAAATGGCTGTTTCTTAATTTTCCTCATTTAATTGAAACGGAAAAAAGTCGTTGGCCGGTCGTATTGGAGTCTGTCCAGACTTGTTCTTAAAAACGTTAGCCACTGTTTTCTGATAAACTAGATGTATAACCAACATCATCTCTTGAGTTTTACCACGACCACTAAAGCCGAGCCATAATAGATTAAAAAAAAAAAAACATTTTTAACCAAAACGTAATGTTTATAAGGCACGCCAACTTTTCCATTAATATATATTCACAATACATTACGCATAGCAAAGCCGACTGCTTTCATTTCACTCCCCCTCTGGTAATACTGCCATAAAAGGGCAATTAAGACCAATCATACCTTCCGAACATGTAATCGAAGTCGCTACAACCCTTCCGGCGAACGCTGAAAGCCTCGGCAAGCGCTTTTAAAATAGCCCCACCTGTTATGCCAGCGTGATTATCCATTACAAACGACAAGAGCCGAATTTTCATTTATTTCCAATTAAAGAGCCGTAACTGGTTATTTTGAATTCAACCACAGGGGAAATCTGTCAATTTTCATCGTCAGTCTGCCGCTTAGGTCGTCACTCCAATTCTGCATCAAGTCTACTCTTGGTCTTAACCAATGCATAGCGGCGAGTCTTTCAGTCTCATTATGTGAGATTTAAACGAGTTGAAGGGCCGCCTTGAAGGTTAATTATTGCACAGACTCCCTCCACTAGTTGAGAGAGAGAGAGAGAGAGAGAGAGAGAGAGAGAGAGAGAGAGAGAGAGAGAGAGAGAGAGAAATTCGAATCCGTATATTCACTTGGCGATTCTGCCTCATTCTCTCTTGAAACCCTTTCTATATTAGCAACTTATCATAAAAGTACTTATCTGAACAAAAAATTACTGTGTGATCCACAAATTTCTCCCAAAATAATGAAGGAGGACAGAAATAACTGCATGCTTTACTTCCTTAAAGTTTGCACATCAATGCAAAGCAGCACATCACTGCAAAACATCTCTCTCTTTCTCTCTCAACTTGAAATGATGTGACTTTTTTCTTTCCAAATAATTTAGACGGACATGATTACCAACGTGGTAGAAGTTCTAACGTTGATTATGAATCATAAGGTGTGGAAACTGCTGCTGTTTCCTCCTTAAGAGGCCTCTCAACATAGATGTTCAAAGTAAATCTTATCAGCAATCTTTCCTAATGACAAGGAATAAAAAATAATCTAAAAATGAAGGAGATAATTCATATAGGTCTCTACCAATGACCCATTTCAAGACAAAGGTGCGAAGGATCGGAGCAAATATTTCCAACAAGTCTAGAGGATGCTCTGTTTTAAATTCTCTCTCGAAAATTCGAGCGACACTTACTGTAACTGTTCAGCAAGTTTCCATCCCTCAATTTGGCCTCTGCACTTGATGTTCGATTAAGGTGACCTTGCTACAGTACGGCCTGCTATCTGTACAAGAGGCCATAAACATGATCATCATTATTAGACGCTCGTTTCCATGTGGCCTGACCTAACTTCTTACTAATGCTGATTTCTCAAAATTCAAAGATACCAAGCTTTCCGTCTTAACGATATGATCCATTTATTTCAGTGACTAGGTATGAAAAAAACCTCTGGCCACCATCGTAAGGCTGCAATTCCCCTCCCACCATTTTCTTCTAGTGCCTTTAGTATTTAAGAAAACTGGTATCTAGCAACTTTCCGACATCAGCTGATAGTGCCAGAGTATTTTCTTCCTACGATGTTTCTCGCTGAGGGTCAGGACCCATTTTCCATCCCCAACCCCTTTGGTAATCTTTCCCATTAGGTCCGCACTTGATATCAGCAGGAGAGAATCAAAATCAAGATGCCAGTGCCATATGCATCCGTAAGATTAT
>NC_089748.1:75154149-75171649 GCF_040412425.1 Macrobrachium rosenbergii
AAACGATTAACGTTCCAGAAGAATTGTCGTTGAGTAAGAACAGTGCAACTAGTAATAAAAGATATCCTTCCCCCCTCCACCCCTCCTCTTTATCTCGTGTCTTCTCTTCCGTCTGAAGTCGCCCTCATTTAACGGAAACGTCTTACTGAACCGCATATAGTATACGTTACAGCAAGATTGTGAAACCAGCGATTTCACGAAATCCCTGACATTTTCAGGGAACTCGTGAATCACCAATTCACTTAGGAGCATTTGATCCCGAGGGGCTAGTATAAAAAACGGCGAAACAGTAATTCATCTACACTGTTTCGCCGTGTTCAGTACTAGCCCCTCGGGAATCAAACGAGTTTCGCCGTGTTTAGTACTGGCAACTTGGGGATCAAATGTCCATAATTTGCACTTGATCCCGAGGGGCTACTACTAAACACGGCAAAACTGTGTAGATGAATCACTGTTTAACAGTGTTTAGCATTAGTCCCTCAGGAATCAAATGTCCTTAAGTGAATTGGTGATTTCATGAATTCCCTGAAAATTTCAGGGATTTCGTGAAATTCCTGGTTCACAGTCTTACTGTAACATACAAACCATACGTCTTTTTCCCGTTCTGAGAGAGTGACTCCAGAAGAGAACAACTTGCCAGTTTCTCAGCAAGTGTTTTGGGATGAGACTGCCAGCCACATGAGATTTTTCTTGATCCCAGTAGTCGCTGGCATCCATTTACAGCTAGGAGTATTGATAATCTGTAGCCCAGGATCGATCAAAGGACTGAGCATCTCTGATACGACAACCTTCATGGCTTCACATGGCTTTTAGACACAGGTCTATATCTACTATATATATATATATATATATATATATATATATATATATATATATATATATATATATATATATATATATATATATATATATATACGAGTATATGTATATATATGTGTATATATATATATATATATATATATATATATATATATATATATATATATATACATATGAGATCCTGACATGAAAATAAAATAAGGGGATACCAAGACTTGAAACTTTTCTCATAGTCCTCTTCAGGATGTTAAACAGTTTTAAGAAAGCAACTCGCACACGAAAGCAATGTGAGGTCACAGTAACAAAAAAAAACACGTTAACAAACTACTTGATTATGCAAAATACATTCTTCAAAACAAAAACATACGTGTGTGGTAGCATATGCAGTTACTACAAATCACAATACAAAATTATCTGTCTGTAAAGTATCTAACAACTTATTTTACTTTTGAATCATTAGGAATAAAACTTTTCATCAATTCGTCCGTCTGAAGAAGACCATCATTCAAGTTCATGTTTCTAAAAGAATTAATGAGGCATCCACCAACTAATAATCTGTCGTGCGTTGATGAACTTTTAAAAACCACTCTAGCTAATTTCCAGCCCATAAGGTGTTCCAAATCTCTTAAATGACAAAATATGGCACTAGAGCTATTTGCCACATTATATTTATGCTGCGTGACTATCTTGCATAGTTCCCAACCAAAATGTCTAACGTAGGGTAAATTACAGCTTGAGAAATTCATTTTGTACAATCTTGTTGGCATTACTTGTTTAATACATAACAATGAATTCTTGATGGACGAATTATTACTAAAAGCTGCATTTATTTTCAGATATTTTAGGTTAGTTACAAGCAATAGAAATTCATATCGGTATGGCAAAACTAAATATTTTCAATGTCAAAAGTACTTTACCTTTCATTACTATAAAATTTTTTCTTGGCACTTTCGAGGCAACTGTCAATAAAATATAACAGATAACATAATTCTCCAGAAAATTCATAAATATTTTGAATAACCTCTTCTAAAAATGACAGGACATATTGTTCAAAAACACAAGATATCTTTATAAATATAAAATTATAAATATATATATATATATATATATATATATATATATATATATATATATATATATATATATATATATATATATATATATATATATATATATATATATATATATATATATATATATATATATATAATCAAATATCAAGCTTCAAATATCATTTAATAGCCGCTTCATTAAACCTCGGAAATAACTGACACACGAGAATTATAATTGCTAAGTTCTTTTATCGATAATCATTTTTAATTACTGTAGATGAAAGATGAACAGCTCACGATCACTGAGAAGTAAAAACAGGAAAAATTTTTTTAATGTTTATACAAACACTTGACAGGATTATGAATCCACTGAATCGAGTACACTTGGTATATAGCTGGAAGAATACCCAATCTTCCTAATTTACCATCTAAACTTGTGCCAACAAATGTTTAACTAGAGACTTCCGCCATCTGATGCCATTTGCTAAGCTTATCAGACGCATTTTTTACTTTCAATACAGTATCCAACTAAACTTCATAAAATCAGCCCGAGACTGGATGGTTGCTTGTCACTGGACTGAACGGGTGGCACTTAAGGCTACGCCCATTTGATAAGCTCTTAAAAAAAATCGTTCCTACAGCATTTCTTGAGTTTTCTTCTCCATATTCTGTAAATACCTGCTCTCATCAAGTTTCGGTAGCCTTTATTCCTTGATAGCCTTCAAACACTAAAACTTCATTTATTCTGCCCCAGGGTTTCCTATACAAAACACATTTTAAAAAATCTTTACATATCCGCTCGTTCTAGCCACCTCTAGTTCTAATTTCGTAAATAAAATGCTTCGTGCCCATTACTCTAATTCTTATGAATAAAAAAAGGACCTAGGGACTATATTTTAATACCAATAGTTCCCTAACATTCTCTAATTTCTAACCAAGCCATTTAATGCAAGAGCTTCATTTCTTATTTCCCAGAAATTTTCAATTTCATTACGGCACATGTAACCAAATACACTGGCCATAAACCTGTAATGAACCCGAAAAATAAGGGAAAGTGAATGTTGGGTTTGTAGCCAGAAAACCTTTGACTTAGCGTAATACGATAAAAAAAAAGGAGAGAATCTGATAAATAGCTGCTGAGAAGGTTCACCCGAAGCCACCAAGATGTCAGTGGCCCAGGTCCAATCCGCAAAGGGGTGGGATTGCCTAATCTTACGATACAAGTATCTCAAAAATTATTTCATTTGGGTGGGGTGAGGATATTTTGTCGAAGTTCGCCCGTTTTTATTCAATATATTTCGACGGAGCAACTAACATTCACCTCGAAGCAACGGACATTCACTTGTACTTTATTCTCTCTCTCTCTCTCCATTCTAGTGCAACCCACAATGGTCGAATAACAACTAGGTACCCTATTCACAGCCACTGCGCTATGAGACCAAAGAGAAAGATAGCAATGAACATTCAACTGAAAGGGTAGGAAACACAAGTCCCTAAAGAAACATTGGGGTCACATGCAACATACATTCTGAAAAACAAAACTTTACGACAATCACGAAACTCTGAAAAAGTGAAGTTTTACAGAAAATGAAACTAACCCTAACCCTAGACAAATGGGGCGAACAGAAAAAAAAGAACAGAAGCACTGCGTGAATTTCGATGACGATTTAATATTATTATTATTATTATTATTATTATTATTATTATTATTATTATTATTATTATTATTGTATTAAGTACACATACAAATTAACCAGGCGAGAGGATATTAGCTTGCGTTAAACTGATTTAAAACAACAAAGAATTAATGCTTTTGGCAAATAACATTGTAAATGAAAATTCATATTTCCATATAAAGAAAAGGAAACTGTTGAAAGCACCCACATCCAAGTAATTACAAAACCAACCACTGGAAAAAGATAGTAAACACGATGTGGTATTTGCCAATTTTTAAGAACACTGGTTGAGTGGTCACCATCTACCATAAGGAAATTACAATATGGCACCGGAGATTACCCATTCAATATTAACACAGGGGACTATACAGCCATCAGCAACTCTGCAATAGCTGCCACTGTAAACTGACTTGGTAAATAATCCTTCTTGCTAACTCAGCAAATGTTCACCTGTCCCAATCCGCACTCGGGGTGGAGAGAGAGAGAGAGAGAGAGAGAGAGAGAGAGAGAGAGAGAGAGAGAGACCTAATCATTATATCTAAATTCAGGAACAAACGTCCACTTGTCCCAATTTGGGCGCGCGCGTCCGAAAAAGAGAGAGAGAGAGAGAGAGAGAGAGAGGAGAGAGAAATACACCTAATATTCATATCTAAATTCAAGAACGGTCTATTTACTCAGATATTATCAATTCTCTGAACAATGAGCATCGATGTCATGAAATTCCCAAAAGTCTAAAAGTCTCAACATAAAATACTATAAAAAAAAAATCTAATTCAGACAAATCAAGCTCCTTGCTGAGTTCTATTTATGCCAAAAACATAAATATTTCTTTCTTATGAAAAGATCCTTTTCTATCAATCCTTTTTTTCTGTAAAACCACTGATGACCTTCAAGCACTTCCCTTTCAGAAGCAGGGTAGCAGATGCGCCCATTGGTACTGGAACCAATGGAGATCAAAGGGAGGAAGTGACAGTTTTGGAGGCGACAATAATTAAGACCAGTGGCTACCATCAGATGTACCTTGGAGAACGGTGAGGGTGCTGAAATTTGCATAAAGTGACTGTACAGTTGGTTCACGGGGTAAATTCACTTTCCTTCTGACATTTTAAGCGAACATTTTCATGTAACTTTTCTACTGACTACAGGTAAGTATATGAAAAAACTGTAAGATTTTTAAAGACTCCGAGTGACGTTGTCAATTTTTCATTTTTGCAACATGGTGAAAAGATTCTGTTGATTTAATTTCTAATCAACGATAACACTTGACATACAATAAAGGTGCTCTCAACAGCAGTAGTTGTAAGTTCTAACAACATTAAAAATATTTTGATATAAAACACCCAATATTGACCATCGTACTAACGAATGTGATAAAAATAACAGTGAACCTTCGAAGGAAGTCTTTAATACAATCAAAAACAAAAACATCGAGGGCAGATATAAATGAACAACAAGGTCAAACAACCAATGAGGATCAGACCTAAGGCGGTCATAATATCAACCCAATGCCTCTACTTTCATCTAGGTCTTAATTCTAGCTTTTCAAAAATTAGTTTTCAGTAGGGAATCAATAAAAATAATTGAAATGGATCTAATACGGAGTAAGTAGCCTGTTAATAACTTGAAGCTTATGATGTATTTACATTTTAAACGATAGGACATCATCGCCATTATGATTCATTTCCAAATGCACAACTTTCATATTATTATTATTATTATTATTATTATTATTATTTCAGTAGATGAAACCTATTCACATGGAACACACAGGGGTCACCGACTTGAAATTCAAGCTTCCAAAGAATGTTGGTTTCAACCTCCCACCGCAGACACCACACTGCAACAGTAGCTGATCATGGTACAGAGCCAGTGATTTTTCATCGACCTCGGGGAGACGCGAACCCGCGACATCTGAGTGGCATTCCACGACATCTGACCACTATACCAGCGGACCAGCTAAATTGTCATATGGACGGCCTATAAGTCCAGTAACTTGCAAAGCAAGTTTTCACAAAATACAAGGCCCAAAAGAGAAAAGGGTTCATAACAAAACCAGAAAATAAGACATTATTCAGAAAAATCAAACGCAAGAATTTACCCATAAACAAACGTCACAAAAAATCAAGGCGGAATTGCATTATTACACTTTCAAGTAGCATTAAAATCACTTTTACGCTTATCGACAACAATAACTGTGACAAAGACTGTTTCACACTTCTCCAGTAAGACCTCTGGTACTGGGCGGCATGGCATCGTGGCACCTTAACAGTATCTAATACTTTGTAGTGCAAGCTCTAATGGTGATACTGAAAGTTACTGGCGGAAACAGAATTTACTGAAGACATGGATAATAGCTTCTCTTAGTTTTACAGAATTGATTGCAAGTTAACTCGAAAAGATCTTCCCATGCCCTCAAAGCCTTACCAGTTTTTCACGGACTGAACTGAATTGAATACAGAATTTAGGCCAAAGGCTAAGCACTGGGACCTATGTCATTCAGAGCCGAGAAGAAAATTGACAGTAAAAGGTTTGAAAGGTGTAACATGGGGAAAACCTCGCAGTTGCATTATGAATCAATTGTTAGGAGAGGGTGGAAAGTAATATAGAAGAAAAACAATATGAAAGGAGATACAGTAAAAGGAACGAAAGGGGGTTGCAGCTAGGGACCGAAGGCACGCTGCAAAGAACCTAAGTAATGACTACAGTGCACCGCATGAGGTGCACTGACGGCACTACCTCCGTACGGGGAATTTTTAACGGAGCTTGATCAATTTCACTGACACTGAAAAAGCACGACGAGAACAAAACTCGCGCAGGCCATTACGACTTCAGTGTTGTGTGTCAAAGCCAGAGTGAAGCAATGAAACGTCAATCGCAGAAAAAGTACCTACCTAACCAAGCGGTCAACAATGGCTTTCAGCCCTGGTAATTAAGAGAGAAGAAAGTGGCCGCAATTTTAAATTGCAGTAAGTCTTGAAAAGTGAAAAAAAAAAATCATCATTCTGAGGATAATTGTATTTACACGAACATCCCAAATGTCTATAATTTTAGCATTTTACCTCAATCCGATATTTCTGGGAAGCAAGAGGAAGAACACTGACACGACGACAAGAGAGAAAACTTGACAATCAGTCAAGGTTAATATTTCCATTCCGGGAAGACGATGTAAAATCTCACAAGCCTCATTCTTTTTTTTTAAACTTTCTTTTATCCGTTGAAAAAAATATGTGGATCCCACATCCTCTACGAGTGGGCCACCGTGCATCGTAATATGGAGTTCATCAAGGGTAAAAATCTCTTGATCATTTTCCCGAAGAGATAAACCAAATTAGCATCATCTCCCTTGATTTGAGAAAAAAAAAAAAAAAAAAATCAACTCTTAAAAAACTCCCAAATGAGTATGATCACCTTAGCATTTCCGCTCCGGTATGTCTTTTCTCGAAATTTTTCGTGCATGTCCGAAGAGCCCGGGAAACACTGTCAACCAATCAGGAGTTGCTGACACGCTAACAAGCAATCAGCCCCGCCGGTGGGGGTAATTTACCTGACTTCAGGGATGGAGAATGGATCGGGGACGAGATTGGAAAGACTGCCCCCCCCCGGGGGGATAGAAAAAGCCGTGGGGAAGGGGAGGAGGGAAGTGGGAAGGAGCGAGGAGTTCCATCGTGAAAAATCAGTTCAGGACACAACATAATCCTGCTTGGGTACCGAAGGCAAAGTGAGGAAGGTTCCAGAAGACGATGACAAAATACAGGTTGTCCACCATAATGAATCACTCCGCAACATTGCACGAGTATGTAGAAATGCTGGTAGCTTCTGCAGATAATGGAGCTTCCGTCGTATGTTAAGTAATCTCAGTGTGTAATTAGTGTCTAATACTATACAGAAAAAATTTACATAGAAATTCCGAAATCCAATGTAACAAATAAAGGATACACAATGTGAGAGAAAATAAAACTTAGTGTGTAACAATTTTTGTTTATGCTACAATAATAATTAAAGAATTGAAGAACTGCTGGTTCCAATATTCAAACTAAAGCAGTCGTCAAAATCATCACATGCAGTGTATATTTTTATTTCAGATTTAAAACAAAAAACCTTAATATAATTAATCACATGAAATGTAGTTTCATTAGCCCACCTACTCAAACACTGCGTTCATGAGAAATGAGCATTAACACGAAATATCCTAGAAAGCGAATTAAAGGAGAAACAAGAAGTGACTAAAATAATGTAAATGTCAGAATTAGTACGACAACCTTTTAATAAAAGAGTCACATTCGGGTATCTGTCAAGCCTAAGAAAAATGGGAGTGAAACTACTTGTAGAAGATTATTACATTAAACTTAACTGTGAATACTGCAGCAAAATTATCTCTCAAGTGTTCAAAGTGAACAAAAATACTTTAAATTTCCACAATCATGGGCCAACTTGAAACCATCAAACAGAAACTTGACTGCAAAAGACATTATTCGACTCGAGGCACACTGGACGGCAGTCCGTTTCAACATGACTCATCAAAGCTTAAAGAGAATAGGGCATAACTAATCAACTCTTATACGCAGACTGAAAGCTTTAAGGGCTTACAAAATAAAACCAAGATCCAAAATCTGCTTACACGGTGAACGAAAAGAGCAGCAACTTTAAACAAGGATGCTTCAAGTTAAGCCAGCTTAAGATTCTCCAAGACCAAACTTTTTAAAAGTTTATCGAGTTTGAGCCTCTCTGGATATGCAACGTTTTACTTTTTAAAAGACAAAGTCACCATTATACAAGGTTCTTAATGCAGTCTACTCCTTTCAACGAAAACAAAGGAAAAATGATGGCTGGAAATATATAAAATGTCATGGATTGAAGGCATCGCTCGAGAATTCAAGGACATTCTGAAATCTAAGGTACTGTTCGGAAACGGAAGATGTCAATTCGGAAATGCATGGAAATGGAGTGTACCATTTCTGGTATGCACTGTTCGACTCCGTGATACAAGGTATACCATCCGGACGAACAAGGTATACTCGTAAAAGGCACTAGTTTGGAGTTTGCGGCAGATTATGGAATATGGTTACCATTCGGATATTAAAGACAACAAAGTATCATTCGGGAAATCAAGGTAATGGTTCGATAAGACAAATTTCGGAATGCGAGTCTCCGATTCGAATACTGAAGACATCAATTACTGAATTAAATATTCCAGACACCAGTTACTGAATTCACCACTAAATTTGGTTATTCCCAGGATCAATTCCAGATTTTGGAGGCCCAACTCAATAACGCAGGGCAACGTCCGGGCTGCACAAAATGATAAAACAAATGCACCAGTGGAATATTGAGTAAGACTGTTCATATCAAGTACGAACGAGTTGGCAAGTAGGTAGCACATCAGTAAGGAGACTTCAAATGGCATTCACGCTCAATAACAAGATGGAATTAAAAAAAAATGTTTTGAATGATTTCTTTTCTGAAGCGGAAAGCTTTTGGTGTAGCGTTCGTTTCAGAATACAGAATCTTAATTCAAGGGACAGAGTCAATCTCGTGCCATAACAGGTCTAGAATCACTGGACCAATAAACTTCCTTAAGTTCTCTCAAATCTACAATATACTTACAAATAATTACACGGATCAAATTGCTTCTGACGGAAATCTGCTGAAAACGCTGAAAAGTCCTTGAAATTTTACATTTGCGGACTAAATGCTTTGTTCTAAATAATGCAGCGTACTATCAGTCCATTATAATATATTAGTTAATGCTACTAAGTACATAATTACATTCTGTTTTCCATACTAATATTTCAATAATAATTCAGTAAAATATATCAACATGGTTTTCATATTATTATTGTAATTATACTTTCAAAACTAATAATCGTTTGTTACCTTATAAAATTTACTAATACCAAACTAATTTGCAGAAAAACAACCTCCTTATAATAAATGGTCAACTTATAATTTCGCAATACTTTTGGATACTGCATTATGTGAAATCCCATGAGAATCCGAAAATATTCGGGAATCAATGAAAGCATTTATTGTATGGCCGTTGTATTCCCGCAGATGCGGTGAATATCACCAATAAACTTCAAACGTAGACCCTACATTCTTTCAAGTCTTCCATTTTCTGATAAAAGTCCTAAAATGAAGGGAAAAGGGCAAATAGCAGTAGGTCCCTAGACGGGGTTAATCATCAGAATGGAATGCTCGCAGCTATCATGTGTAATATTGGCCATTAACCATCCATGCTGCGACGAAACACGCCACAATGGATAACATATCGCTGGATAGCATGAAATATTATGTGCCAGAGAGAGAGAGAGAGAGAGAGAGAGAGAGAGAGAGAGAGAGAGAGAGAGAGAGAGAGAGTCGTATATAACTATGATACGGATATCAGAAGTTTTACAATTACGGCAAACTATCCCAGAAAATCGGAAAAAGATTAACTTAAGACAATCATGAAAACTATCATGAAATCATGAAGAGGAAGAGATGAAAAATCTTAAAGAGCAATTACTTGAGGAATATTGATTTGCTGGTAGAGTAGTTCACAGAGCATTTTCCTTTGTGAAAGGAAGCATTCTCTTACCAGGTTTACGAAATATTACAATGCTACAGGCTAAGTCTTACTGCAATGTGCGAGGCATTAATAATATTACAATTACAAAATCTGTATTATATGTATTTTTTTTCTTTTCATAGGTCGCCAGTGAACTCTGGCTAAAGTTCAGTCTCTTGTTTCCAAACTTTTCAACTTGAAACTGATGCTCACATGACGTTTTAACGAGTTTCAAAGTGCACATCTCTTCCTGCTTCAGTATGCAATTAGGAAACACAAACAAACGTCCTTTGTAACAAAGGCTGGTCAGCTTATTCAAAAGCCAGTTAGCCTAATTGTTCGGCTGAGGGAAAAGAAGGGAAATAAGCCAATTTTTTAGGTATTATGCGTTAAAAGTGGCAAAGCGAAACTGAATATAGCCTATTCTGAGAACTCATTATTCACTGGTTTCTAATCCTTAGCTGACCTATAAACATCAGCACTTACATGGCATACATTCTTTACAAGTAGAGTTGACAGCAGTACTTTATTAAGGAGTCGAGGAACCAGGGAATCCTCTATAAATTTTCGTTTCAAATAATTTTATCCACAAAGTATTCACTTACGCGATTTTTAGTGTTCATATATTCTAATTTTTACCAGTCTACGTAAAAAAATTATTTTTGATAATATGAATTCTTGAAACGATAACATGAACCAAAATTGCTAATACTGTACAATGACTTACTGTATATTCCGCATTAATCCCTAACCATCACTAATAACATTTCGATTATTGATTACTTTTCGTTGTCTGAAGATGTACTAAATTTACCTACATGTGTACAATAAACATTCTCGGTTAATTATTTACAAGACTCACCATCGAGACCAACGTACAAACAAACGATGCTTAAAATTCTCCTAAGTGAACTATTTACAGGAAATTATTGGGCCCGAGTCAAACCTGCAAAATTCGTAGAAACACATGGATCATACAGAATTACATAACGCACCCCTGCATTAATCAACTAAACATAAACTACCAAAACAGAGTTTAAAGTTAAGAGTAACAAGTACATTGCGCCATCTAGTTAAAACTAAATATTATTGTAACATATAACTGTTCGAAAACCTGAAATCTGAAGATATCATTGAAATTCAAATCACCGTCTCGAAGAAAAGAGGAAAAAATAGGTTCAAACACTATCACGATTTTGAGAGAGGAAGCTGCTTCAAACCCCAAAAGAAAGACACATTCCAGAAACAAGACCCTTAGCCCCCAAAAGATTAATTTAACATTAGTAATGAACCACGGTTCACTGCCATTCGGAAAGAAAAACCTAGGGGACTGACTTACTTGAACACTGTACGACAATCTTCCACATACTATGCATAATTTAACTTGATGGAAGAGCAGACATAGCAGGAATTTCCAGTGTTTTCTGGTTCCACAATCTGTCACGCTTTCCCGTGCGTTTTCTCGAGTTCCTTATACTTATCGTAAATACAGGGAGGAAGTTTGTACTGCATAAGTCAAAGAACCTTTCATGGTTCCCGGCCAGAGAAAATTATGCGTCACCAAACTTACGTTATTTTGTTGCTTCAGCCACAGTACGTCAATAATATCATTTTCAGATCAGGAAAAAGTTTGAGCCTACTTAAATTGTTCAATTCGGTATAATTTTTTTTTTCTGCACAAACTTCCCATGGAAACATAATTATGGGGCATATAATCACGTATGATGTATATGTTTATCGGATATCAACAAATCCGAGGCCTGTTTGCACAAAAAAAGAAAAAAAAATAGTCAGCCAAGCAACATTATACTGTCCACGTGGATAATGATTATCGTGCATGCTCTTCAATGAAAACTGGACAAAAATGAGTTCATACTGTATCCACCATATTGTTACCATTCCATACTGGAAAGATCTGCAACACGGAGAATAGCAGACGAGGACCTGAGTCCATTGGAAATTCATGCAGAAACAAGACAAGATAGAAGGTATTGAGAAAAAAATCATCTGAAGCACAACTATGTAAATACTACGATACCAGACCACCTACAAATTATGCAAAACATCATTATAATGGTCTCGTCTTTCAGAGACCAGCAGGTTAAAAAAAAAAACAAAAACAAGCAATTGGTCTAGAATGACTGACGAAAGTAAACAAGCAAAGAAGGAGCTGAACAAATCCACAAACTACAGCCTAAGATTAATTTATTATATATACAAAACAATATACATTATGTACAAGTGAGTCATGTCCAGTTACAAACAAATCAAATAAACATACATATAATGAATTAATAACAAAGGCAGCAACAATCAAAACCCATATAATTAAATATTAAATAGTTCAATAAGTAATTCAAAGGTAGTATAACAATAACAAATAATACATTAGCAGCATAATACAAAAACAGTCAGCATAACAAATAATACAGGAGCGGTAAAATAAATGTTACAGCATAACAAATCAAAAATCAAGGAGCATAATAAACAAGAGCAGTAAAATAAACAACACCCAAGCACCACACCACAAAAACAAACTCAAAGAGTAGTCGAGACGGTCACCACTGTCAACGAGGATGTAAACAAACAGGCAAACATGGTCGAGGCATCGATACGGCCACTGGCTGCAGAACAGAAACACATCCACAAAGCAGATAACCCTAATCGAGTAGTTGAGACAGCCATTTGCTGCCAAAGGAACAAATCCTCAAACAGATGGCCATGGTTGAGCCATTGGCACATCCTCATACTGCCATCAGGGAAGCTGTCACACTAACAGGTGAAGAGGTCCTCCACCTCCTGCCGAAAACAACAGGTAGGTAATACCTGTCGCCCATCCACAGAACTCCCTGCTGCTCTGCTGCCGAGGAACCGATTCTCCGCTGTTATGAACCTGACTTGCTGCTGCCCTGGCCCTAACTGACACTGCAAAAGAGCTGGTGGCAAACGTCGCCACACACCGGCAAAACAAAATCACAGGAGTGCAGGTACTGCAAACAAACAAGCCACACAAGGCTGTTACAAAATTAAATTACAGAAATACTGCAATACCTTACACCTCCGTACCTAAACAAAAAAAATTTTACAAAAAAAATTTCTTTTTTACACATTCACAAAACACCCCTCCGATGCTGCCACAACCCTGCTAGCCAAAATAGAACTAATCCTGTCACGGTCGCCAATATAATGGTCTCGTTTTTCCGAGACCAGCAGGTTCAAAACAAAAATAAGCAACTGGGCTGGAATGACTGATGAAAGGTGACAAGCAAAGAAGGGGCAAAACAAAACAAAAACAAAGATTAATAATTATATATATATATATTATATATATATATATATATAATATATATATATATATATATATAATATATATATATATATATATATATAATATACAAAATAATATACATTATGTACAAGTGAGTCAGGTCCAGTTACAAACAAATCAAATAAACATACATATAATGAATTAATAACAAAGGCAGCAACAATCAAAACCCAAATAATTAAATCTTAAATAGTTCACTAAGTAATGCAAAGGCAGCATAACAATAACAAATAATACATTAGCAGCATAATACAAAAACAGTCAGCATAACAAATAATACAGGAGCAGTAAAATAAATGTTACAGCATAACAAATCAAAAATCAAGGAGCATAATAAACAAGAGCAGTAAAATAAACAACACCAAAGTAGCACACCACAAAAGCAGACAAACTCAAAAAGTAGTCGAGACGGCCACCACCGTCAACGAGGACGTAGACAAACAGACAAACACAGTCGAGGCATTGATACAGACACTGGTTGCGGAACAGGAACACATCCACAAAGCAGATAACTCCGATCGAGTTGTCAAGACAGCCACTTGCTGCCGAAGGAACAAATTCTCACACAGATGGCACGGTTGAGCCATCGACACATCCTCATGCTGCCATCAGGGAAGCTATCATACTAACAGACGAAGAGGTCCCCCATCTCCCAACGAAAACAATTGGGGTTATCTGCTTTGTGGATGTGTTCCTGTTCCGCAGCCAGTGGCTGTATCGAAACCTCGACCGTGTTCGTCTGTTTGTCTACGTCCTCGTTGACGGTGGTGGCCATCTCGACTACTTTTTGAGTTTGTCGCCCATCCAAAGGACTCCCTGCTGCTCTGCTGCCGAGAAACCGATTCTCTGCTGCTATGAACCTGACTTGCTGCTGCCCTGGACCTGACTGACACTGCAAAAGAGCTGGCGGCAAATGTCGCCACGCACCGGCAAAACAAAATCACAGGAGTGCAGGTACTGCAAACAAACAAGCCACACAAGGCTGTTACAGTATTAAATTACAGAAATAATGCAATACCTTACAATCATGAACTTGGAAAACCAGTGAACATACAATACAAAAGGGCAGCATCAGGAAGTGTTAGTGTTACAGTTTTCAACAATCATTTTTGAGATGCGGCCCTTTATTTATCCCTAATTGCGATCACCACATGCCACTTATTAACGAAACGAATTTATTGCCTGCAAATTGAAAAATAAAAATGGAACTGTTTTCAACGCAGTTTGTCAAAAACAAATGCACTGTATTTTACGAATCATATCATGGTGGAGAAAGCTGCACTTCAGCAACAAACAGCGTAAATTCCAACGTCCAGAACTGATATAAAAACATAAAACTACCTGCTACTCGAGTTAAAAGGTTTCAATAATTGATCTGGCTTATCAGTGCAAGTCTTGGAAACGCAGCGTGTGAACGTGCAGGTAAGAAAGATATGGCAATGTTCATTCTATTACAATAATGGCTTGTGCACCCAATTTTCCTCTTTTACAGTCTATTTTGTTACTTCTTTCAAATTTACATTCATTGACCCTTTTATCCATATAATCTCAAAATGCCTTTCGCAACTCAGCAAAATCATTTTCTGGCTTGGCGAAAGTTTCAAATGTAAGCTTTCACTCTATGAATATGCATAGGAAATTCCAGTTTTACCTTAATATTCTGTTCAAATTCATTTACGTAGAAGTTATTAAAAATAAGGAAAACGCATGGTCAAGATAAATAATCCAATCGTAACTTTTGCAACTACACAAACTTTATGACTAATTTGTCATGAAATGACGTCCTTTCAGCAGATAAATAAACGATTCATTATTCTCGATGTTTTTTTCACTTCAATTTCCCATTTCATTTCAAATTAGTTAGAACTGAACACATCTTCCCAAAAAATTTAATAACTGGATTCTCCGAAGAACAAGTAGTATAAATTTTCCCCAGAAAATTTATATTAAGCAGCCAAATTAACTCAACAGATTGATATTCACATATACATATAAAGTCTTGGAAACAAAAATGCTTAATATACAAATAGACAGTTATGCAGCACTTCACCGAACAGAATAACCATCCATCGAGTGACATTTCAAATACTACCATTATTATTACAAAATATCTGATGATCATAAAATATGGAACTTTACAAGATTGATACTGGTATTAGACGGGGCACCATGAAACCACCAGATCACTTTGCGGTTGACGTTTAGCTTTGATTATAGTCACTTGCCGGAGTGGATTCGGTTTTTTTTTTTTTATTCTCAAGTTTTGTTACTTTTATATGGACCACGTGTTTGAGCGTCAAACATAAAATCAAGGAAAACTTAGCAAAATTACTACTTCACCTTAATACGTCAGACTGGTACTAATGTTGGATTTACGAATTTTTTAAATCTAAGAACTAAATGTGTAAATGAATATGCAGCAAATCACTTCCTTCAAGTTGCAAAATTTCTCAAATGAAAAATGTTTTAACAACTGAATAGCCAGGAATTTTCGTAGTTTGCTCGCCTCTAAAACCCTCGGAATCTGGAAACGGTGGCCTTAACCTTGAAGCCAAGAATGAAAATCATGTGAACGTCAAACAGCGTGATTTTCATTGTGGTCTTCAATGCAAGGCAAAAGTTTTTGTCAGATTCCGTTCGCTGATTTACAAGTCACGGATAGGAATGAGGATTCACACACTATTGACCTTGAAATTGAATACGAGGAAGCGCGTCGCGTGCACAGAACATCTTTATGCAAAATGAATACATTTTTATACTCAAGTTCCTCAATTCAAATATGCATAAGAGCACAGACTGGACATAAAATGCAGAATTATAGGACAGAAATGTTTGCTTACAATCTGGTTACTGGATTTGTAATACAAATTGCATGTTTACACTGCTTTTCGTGTATTAAACCAGACGTTACACTGGTACGCCGATGTACGATAATGATCTGGAGCAAGCCAAGAAGAAAACTAATTAATGTATGTTGGACAGTGTCAATTCACTTTAAAGTTCGAAATTTCTTCTTTAATCATAATACTCTAATATAACGATGCTGAGAGACCGAAAATGATTTATCAAAGTTAAATGTCAAATGTTTACCTCTGATTACTTCATCATAAAATTTTCGTTAAAGCAAATGACCTCCGACCTCTCTCTCATCATTGACATCAATCATATATTATTGAGAACTGGACAACATGACAGTGGAGCAAGCGTGCATCTGTGTTATTACTGCTACATATTGCTATATATTATGAGTTAAAGAGTCTGAGGAATGAACTTGGCAAACGGTTTCCATCCGGTATTTCATGATTTCCTGATTACCTTCTTCACGGAAATCTGATCGTTCGCGTCTTAGAGAGAGAGAGAGAGAGAGAGAGAGAGAGAGAGAGAGAGAGAGAGAGAGAGAGAGACAAAAAATGCTTTCCGATAGCTCCAACACTTTGGAAACCTATTATGAGGCACTTGTTAAAATCACTGAAATTTAACTTGGTTCAAAACGTAGGAATTTCTAGCAGCGCTCTAGTAGCATTCCAAATAAACTTGGGGGCTTTCCCCTGGAACTATCATTTCATTCCTCCCAAACCACTTCCTACAAGGAAAGTTAAACGTTATGATGCGCTACTGACGTCATTACAGTTTGATGTCCTGTTGACGTCATTCGGTATTGCATCTTACAAAAACATTCATTTCCCCCATACAGGATTTCTTGACGATATCCTTCCAGTTTTGTGGATTCCAGTCTCATCCAGCGTTACCGAAAATGCGAAAAATCCTTGCCTCACTTAAAGTATGATAATGCTATAAACAGTTAAACTAAGCGAAAAAAAATACTATCAAAGTTAAAGCACATTTAGAAACCTTTTAAAACAACTACAGTATACTGCATTCATTTTGCGACTGCAGAAATAGCTGTTCAAGAAACCGCAAATATTCATAACACAGCTATGCTTGAAATCTTACCACCAGAATAATAATGATTAATTACCCTTCTCCACAATGTGGTGGAACCTTACATAAAACTGGAACCTTGAAACTGCACCATTCTCTAGAATTATATGGAACTTTGTAATACTTTCTCTTCGCA
>NC_089748.1:75176649-75221649 GCF_040412425.1 Macrobrachium rosenbergii
TAATCAATCCCCCGCCCCCGACCATTCAAACTGCCGGTTACGTCATACCAAATGTTCAACCAACAGTCTGCTGAGATTTCAAAGCTATTTTGGGATCGGACTGAATCATAGAATTTACAACGCTTAGACAGGGAATGGCCTGGCTAAGAAATATTTGGCGTTTGATAACCTAATTATCGGAAGGTTCTCGCAAAGTACCATTATATATTTCCATGAAACTTATCAATCCACCCGTTGCCTGACAGGATGATTAAGCACTCCCTTTTCCTTCCCTCCACTTAGGGTCAATTGTTCCCCTTTTCTAAAAGCTCTGAAATGCTTATCTATTTTTTTTTTCCAGACAACCCTTCTGATGTGTTACTTTGAAACGTTAATGTGCTAATGTTAAAAACTTCACAATGCGTCGTCACAACACAATTACCACAAAATTATGTGAATCAATGATAACCCATACCAAACAGATCCATTTATTCACATTTCTGTAAAAGACTGACAAGTCTCAGATCAATTACAATTAACGAGAGGAGCGCAACGATAGAAAAAAAAAGAGAAACTCTTAATTCTACAAAACAGCTGCATTCTATTTTTTTTAATCCCGCTATCACAACAAATTTATTTAGCATAAGAGTAATACTTACATGACATTAATTGGCCCTTACAAAAAGGCAAGAATAACTTTAAGTAGCCCACCAAGATAGATTTATCTAGCCTAACAGAAAAAATTTAGAAATACTTCAGGAAAAATGAAATTACGGAGCGTGAATTATTATTACCAGACTGCCTGCAGACATTGGCTGAAAAAACGTGAACCACTGATAAAAAAAATCGAAATCTTAAAAATAAGGCGGAACTTCTAAAATTTTCCCTTATGAAAACACTGCATTATCAAACACAACAAAGGCATGAACTTTAATGTCAGGCAGATGATGGATGACCAACACTCGACGGACACTAATAGCTCTCGACCGTAAAGTCGAAAAAGGGCTAGTTTCCACAGAGGAGCCAACGAAGGAAACGGATTCAACCCGTCAAAGTGAGGTATAATAAGGAGTTATGCCACGTGTGTTGTAGTTGCAAAACGTAAAGCTACCATTTATATAAAAAAAATTGCTAAATATCTACGTAAGGGAGAGATTTATGTATTGCATGAGCAAAATTACTTGCTTTTCAAGTGAGTATGACGTTAAACTATTATGGAATTCCATAAAATACAAAACGGTGGCGCGTTGATTTACTACTATATCATTAGCCTTGCGCAATCATTACTGAACTTCCAAAATGTAAGTAAACTGTCTTTTATTATCCTTAACAAGAATTGAAAACGTGACACCTAAAATGTGTACCACAATTATTTTTTCCAATGTTTATCAAATTATATAATAAACAGAGAGAGAGAGAGAGAGAGAGAGAGAGAGAGAGAGAGAGAGAGAGAGAGAGAGAGATTGTCAGTACAATAATAGCTTTGGCCGTTCCTTACCTTCGGATTCGGATCGCTGTACAAAATTTAATCTTACCAATTTTTTCATATAAGCAAGATAGCCTTGCTTCGGGCAGACTTCCCTCGTACCAAATACCTTTCTCCACGACATCTGTTTTGACTTTTATTTTAAACATATATTTCCCAGACTTACCTCCAGCCACTACTTTTTCACTGGTTTGTAATTATATTTATATATCCAATGCAACACGACGGGACGGGTGCTTGAGGATATTATAAAATCCACGTCAGAAGGTGAGTGAAAACCGGCACTTAGAACTAGTACTTTTGTAGTTCATTCTGCATTTTCAAGTTCACACTGAATGCAAAAGAAGCTGACAGAGCCTTATATACAAAAACGGAAGGTGGGGGGTCCGGGGTTACAGTTTGTCAATCCGGGCAGCATGTTCTTTAAATCCTTTGATCCTTTGTCCTTGTCTTTTTTGTTTAAAGAACATGCTGCCCAGATTAACAAGAACCCTAGATTATCCACTGATCATTTGTCCCTGTCTTTTTTGTGTAAAGAATATGCTGCCCAGATTAACAAAATGTCACCACGGCCCCGCCCCCCTTCTGTTTTTGTCTATAAGGTTCTGTCAACTTCTGTTGTATTCAGTGTGAACTTAAAATGTAGAATAAACTACGAAAGTACTTGTTCATAGTCCTGGTTTTCACTCACCTTCTGACGAGGATTTTACAATAGTATATATATATTTATAATATATATATATATATATATATATATATATATATATATATATATATATATATATATATATATATATAATTTATATATATATAATGAGAGATGTAGGTGTATGCACACACAAATATATATTGATATTATATACATACACATATACTATATATATATATATATATATATATATATATATATATATATATATATATATATATATATATATATATATATATATATATATATATATATATATATATATATATATAATATATATATATGATCAGAAATTATGTTGTCAAAATAAATACGCCCTTAAGTTGAGAGGGAATTGTGGAATGGCATATAAAATTTGGGCCAAAGGCTAAGCGTTGAGACCTATGAGGTCATTCAGCGCTGAAAGGGAAATTGGGGTTTTCAAGGTGTAACATGAGGAAAACCTCTCAGTTGCACTATGAAACAATTGCTAAGAGAGGTGGACACTTAAGATGGAAGAATGATAATATGAACTGATGTATAGCAAAAAGGAATGCAAGGAGTTGCAGCTTGGGGCCGAAGGGACGCTGCAAAGAACCTTAAGTAATACCTACAGAGCCCAAATGAGGTGCACTGCTGTCACTACCCCTTACAGAATAGAAGTTATGAGACTGGTAAGCCGAAGTCCAAAGATCATAGAAGAAAATGGATGAAATTTTGACTAAATTTAAAGATACGGAGGTGGAAGGCATAGTTACAGAGAATGTAAAATAAAACACTATGATGGATGAGGAGATACGAGACTTACTGAAAAAGCAAGATTATCCGGGATGCAAATGTAAGCCGGAAGAGATACAACTTGCATGTGTATAGGAAGGATATCATGGTGTGGACGTTTTCTGCACAGGGGTTTCTTTCACGATTAAGCAGTAACATAAATAAGGCGGGGTAAAGCCGAATTATTCTTAGTCTGGAGCTACCCCTACAAGGAGAGGCTTAATGCTGGAAAAAAAAATGCTATATGTAAACCTACAAATAATTTTCTTCACTAAGGTCAAAAGCGATCATGATTGTGAACACGATTCGTAAAACAGAATCTCATCAAAAAGTAATAAGAGAATAATACTTATTCGTCAAATATATAAAAATGAAGTGAGAAATGTAGTAAAACAACAAAAATCTTTTGAGAGAGAGAGAGAGAGAGAGAGAGAGAGAGAGAGAGCACTATTATACCAAAAACCATATCGATGCGTATGGTAAAGCACACACATCTACACCAATACCATCACTGAACTTGATATGGCGGAATCAACTTTTCAAAATAAAATGCACATTCTGCGGCAGCTCCGTCGAGAAGAATAAACCACGCACTGCTGTCATGAACATCAGACCATCTTCAAAAGGAAAGCAAAGTAAGAATACAAAAGTTTTCGCAGAAGCTCAAATTATCTCTCGCCAAACACTTATCCACTGATATTATTTGAGGAAGACTGATTCTGAATGCGCACTGCTAACGACACGCACACAAGCGCACGAAACGCCAGAATGTTTTCCTTTCGCATGAACACCGTAAAAACGACATGAGCAAATAGTATCATCACTCCAGTCATCAACAGACCTTTATTTTGATTAGCTCTCCACCGCTAATGAATGATATGCACTACATATTCCCTTTTACTTTTCCTGACATTTTACATAAAGGGAAAAAACTTGAGTCAACAGCTCCAGCGCTCTGATGAAAGCCTCTTTACATTTCGCAAAGGCGACGTTGATGGGATTGAGGTATTTGTCGAGTACATAAATTGCAGATGCCAATGCAGGCATCGCATTCACTGGCATTTACGCTCGTTTCGCTCCGCTAAATTCACGGGCAGACACGAAGGAAAATTCCAAGGTGAGCCGAGGTTTTTTACTGGTCAAGAATAACCACTTACATACAAATACGGAAGTTTAATATTTTTTCCTCTCAATGGCCGAATTTCAGATTTATCGTCGAACATTATAATCAGAACCTTCAACGCGTAGAATACTTTGTCAAAAGATTATTTTTTTCTCTCTCGCTGTTACTAGAGTATGTAAAACTGAACTCTGACGTTACAGAGATCTTAACATGGAAGCCACTCACCATGTTTTATCAAATGAGTCATCTTTCATTTAGACTTCAGCCAAACAACTTACTAGTATTACAGACCTGCAACACATTCGAGATGTAAGGCACTGAGGACGGCAGAGGCATCCACAGAGTGCAGATGGTACAAACATTTTTTATTTTTACTAAAACCCAGTTTGTTGTTTGGCTTCAACATATGTATACGTGCCGGTTTCTCTTAAATGTAAAACTTACAAAACTTTAACGGTATCTACCTCCATCTACTTCCCCTTTATTCTCCTGCTACAACGTTTTCATCTACTTCCATGATCTTTATAGCAGCTTTCAAAGGATGTCATACGACTCTATCCACTTATGCACAAAGACATATCTACAGATGGATAGCAGCATAGAATACCGCACGTAACAGAAATAAGTTTCTAACTCATATGAGGATCGAAACCAGGACACTCATTGGAGAGTTCTAGGTTCGATCCTGAAGTGGGTATTGCCAACAAATATTAGACACTGAAGGTAAATAACCAAATATTCTGAAGTCCTTGGTATGTCGCTAATAAACCATCAGAATACCGTATACGAACAATTACAGCTTCTTTTCACATAATGGCGTTGGTAAATTTACAAGGTCAACTGGCAGCAACACTTATCACACAAAGGTAATGCCATGAGGATCCTGATTTTGGGAGTCGTCTTCTGTTTACTATTATTCAGTAGCTGAAACTTATTCATAAGGAACAAGCCCACAGGGCCTCTGACTTGAAATTCAAGCTTCCAAAGAACATGGTGTTCATTAGGAAGAAGTAAGAGGAAGTAGAGTGAAATATAGAATGAAGAGATCCCGCTTATTAAAAAAGAAAAAATAAATTAACACATAAATAGATAAAGTATTAAAATGCAAGAAGAATAGTATTAGACCATTAATTCACTGCATTTTCGCTTGAACTTCTTAAGTTCCAATTGCACGACATCCTTTGGGAGACTGTTCCACAGTCCAACGGTGTGAGGAATAAAGGACCTCTGGAACTGAGAAGTTCGACAGCAAGGCACATTTGCTGCATATTGGTGCTGTTGTTCAGCAAATCTGGCTGCTCTCGACAGATAAAGAGGATCAGTGATCAATTGTGAATGTGAAAGATCTCTGTTGAAATACTGTACAACTTACGATCGATGGTCTAATTCATAACTGCTACTGTTAGGAAACAGAAACTGTTATCACTGCAACAACAGTCATTAACACCAAAAGTACAAAAACGCAGGGACGCTCAGCACAAAGAAAATCAGCAAAAGATATGAATTTCTCCTGTGACTGTTCTCGCATTAATTCTCATCACGTGGGACTTATTTTGTTAATGAGGCAGGAGAGACATGAGCTATACATTCACATTTGTGATCATGTCGCCATCTTGAACAAGAGGCTGGTAATTTCACTCAACATTATATTCTATTTTCTAGGCGTGCTCATTTGCAAGTTGTCATGCAGAAACGATGGTATGTGGACCTGAATAACCAGGTTTATAACAAGATTTGCCTATATCTACTAAAAAGCTAAATTATATGTAGAGCACTGGTTAGCTTTTACTATTGGAATACTCGAACACAAAAATGTTTGGGTCAAATCGAACCGAACACTACCTAAATATAAAATTGTGAAGACGAGGCCTCATATTTCATGGGTAAAAAAGTGTCATGGTTTCCCGTTTTAACCTACTACCTATACACTATTTCCACGATTTTCAACAGAGCACTGATGTCGAAAAATATTTAGCTACGAGCTTGATGGCGCGCACTACGCTGCGCTGGAACCCAGCACTGCCTATTATGTCTCCCATACCCTCCCGATTCCCTACCTACCGGGCCCCACCCAGGGCGGACAAACAGGTTTGCAGGAGGAGAGTGGACGCGTCATGTCTCGCCTACCCTCCCGATCTTTTACCTGCCCCGCCCCACCCGGGGCGGACAAACAGGTTTGCAAGGGGAGGGTGTATGTGTCATGTCTCCCCCTACCTTCCCGATCCCCTAGCTACCCCGCCCCCACCAGGAGCGGGTAAAAACGAAAGATTCACTCGGATTTTATTATTATAGATGGATAACACATATATTTTGTGGAGCTCAGCTCTAGATATAAGTATGATATTCCCCAAGTGAGAAAAAACTGGTGAATAGGGTGAGCAATTCGGAGGTCCAACGAGGAAATAAGAGAAGAAAGCTTAAAAAGTGGTGAATTGAACGGTGAGAGAAGTGTTCAAACGCAACTGTCTTGATATCAAGAAATCGTCATAGTTTATGAAAAATAACAGGCGAGTGTTGTAGTACGTGAAATATCCGTATTTTCCTTTTTAACAGGTATTAGTCCTTGAAAAAGCTAGCTTCTTTTAATAACTTTTATCAAGAAGAACTGCACATAAATTATAATAAGTTCAGGTCGAATTCTCTACAACTACCAATAGGACTTTGTACAAGTTGATCAATTATTATATTTCCGTGCTAATACAGTCTGCATAATCTTTCGTCTGCCACTTGAAATGTTTCATGTCCTTACTCAGCTTGTTAATAGTCGTTGAATGATGCAAAATATTCAGGCTTCTTCACTGTGCTTAACCTTCACGGAATATCCATATTTACGTATTCGGTACATCTGTCACAAGGCAGAACTCGTTTTCACGGGTTACAATTTTTTTTTTTTTTTTTAAGACTTTACGGCGATCAGTCTTGGTATGCCATACTACACACCACCTGTTGTGCCGGCTGCTTTGAATGTAGGCTACTTAACAAATTAAGGAATTCCGTAAACAATTCGATATATTTGGCATTACCTCTCATCGCTGGCATAAGAACGACATGGAGATAACCCAAAAAGACTTCTGTTTTTGAAGGAGAAATTTTACAATGATCTTAACTGATAATCGATTTGTTTTCTCCATGCATTAGGAAACATTTGACGAAAAAGTTCTCATAATACTGTACAGTTTAAAATGAAACCGACCTTAGTCTTTTCAATTCTAGTGCAGTCGAAATTATATCAAATATATATATATATATATATATATATATATATATATATATATATATATATATATATATATATATATATATATATATATATATATATATATATATATATATATATATATATATATTATATATTTATATAAATATATAAATATGTGTGTGTAGTGTGTATGTATACATACAGTGTGTATATATATATATATATATATATATATATATATATATATATATATATATATATATATATATATATATATATATATATATATATATATATATATATATATATATATAGATATATATATATAATTATACAGTATATATATATACATATATTTATTTATTTACGTAAATATATGTATACATATACGTGTAAATAGTAAATATAATATAATGTGTGTATATATATATATAATATATATATATTATATATATCCTGCTACGGATATCAGAATCACTTCTCATTCTTGCATCTGAAAAGTGTGAAGAATTCTATAAGTTAAAGAGGTCATTGCGGTTATTACAATTACCGATATTCTATATATATATGTGTGTGTGTATGTGTACATATGTAAACTTAAAAATCTTGAAGCTAAAACAGAAAAAGCCACGAAAAGGATTGAATAATTGCTCTCCCGACAATCGGTTCTTTTACCTCAAACGCAATTGCGCTAATGGGAAATCTTTAGGAAAAGTACGATGCAGCGAACATCAAAAGATATTCACGAATGAATAATTCCCATTGCAAGGGGTAACGAAAACATTCCCTTTGAATTTCTGCCATGATCAATCATACCTACTAAATATGCCAGCGGACTATTAAAGACCCTTTAATAAAGAAAGCAATTCACAAATACAATACTGATAAACCAGCCCACCAAACTTGGTCACAGTCCCGCAAACATTCCGAGATTAAAAATCCTCCTACATCTGGCACAACCTTCTAATCTCTGTCAAAAAAGTTCGATTATTCCATATTATCGTGCACGGAACTATTCTTTTAAAAGCCTGGCAAACCTATAATCATTGCCTTAACCTCGTTACTTACGGTGATAGACGAGCGAAGTTCGCTGAAACCCAAACCTGATGTCGTCGTCCTAATTCCATTTCCGGACAACCGACTCGCAAACATAGGACGTCTACATTGATTCAAAGGCAACAACTGGTGACCAAGTCTTAAACTCCGGGAGTTCGTGCACTTACTTTCTTCGGGTGTTTCATAATGCATTAAATTCTACCTTTGTACTCAATCGGTGCATCAAGTGGCAAAGATTCATGCTATTAATAACCTAGTTCTTCGTAAACATAAAAAACCAATCCAAGTATAGCTGTTATATAAATCCAATATACATATATATTTATATATATATATATATATATATATATATATATATATATATATATATATATATATATATATATATTATATATATATATATATTATATATATATATTATATGTATATATATACATATATGTATGTATGTATATACACACATTCGATTGTCATGGACCATTAATAAAGATGTAGAATGGCATGCAGCTAAAAGCATCACCTTAAAACACTAAGAGTCAGTAAAATATTTGCCAAACTGCCCTCCTAAAGGAAAATGCGAAGACTTATACATACATAAGCACGCATCTATATATACATTACATATACATACATATATATATATATATATATATATATATATATATATATATATATTTAATGTATAAAATAATATATATATATATATGTATATATGTATAAAATAATACCTAAGCCAAAAACTTAGTGTCCTACTTTCCTATTTTCATAGAAAAATTATATATAAATATGTATGTATATATATATATATATATATATATATATATATATATATATATATATATATATATATATATATATATATATATCACATATATATATATATATATATATATATATATATATATATATATATATATATATATATATATATATATATAGCCTACTGCATGTATATTATTTAAAACTTGATTTGATTTAATGAAATTTAGGCTGTCAAGTCGAGTACTGGGGCACTTCCGGCCATTCAGCTCCTAGTCAGTGAACAAGAGGAAGTTGGAGTGGTCGGACAGCAAGATGCAGAGAACCAGAAAATAAAGGAGATGAAGTGTAAGGATCTACAGATGGAACTAGGAGAAAACCTCACATCTGAAATAAGTATTAGATAAAAGAGGATGGACAGCACGAATGAAGGTAAACAATTAGATTAAAAAGTGGGTGCAGCTAGGGGGCCGAAGGGACGCTGACAACAATCTTCAGCGATGCTTATAGCGAACCAAGTGAGGTGCACTTGTGGAACTACGCTTCTATGGGATTTCCTTAAACTCACACCATCAAAATTAAGTTTCTACTGCTTGTTTAATGTCAATGATAAACTGGCATTTCTGTCCTCAACCATTCTTATTTTGGATTACGCTCAATTCTGTTTAACAAAATGCTGGTTTTCATGCTAAATGCAAGGTATAGAATATTCGGAAAGTGTTAGTCAAACTACTCTGAAGGGCGACAGTCACACTTTTCTAGCTATAACCATGCAAATGAACCGTCTATCATGACACTAATCACACACTTCCAGAAGGGTTCATTCAAATGGGGAATGGTTATGCATTATCTGAGGGACCCTTCCAGATAAGCAACAGATGCTCTCCTACAGAAGCTTCATCTTACCGAAAAACAGCAGCGCCTCATAAAGGGATAAAGGTTGTTTCCACCGGCTAACGACTTGGCATTACCAGGAACACCCAAGTTCGATCCCACTGGCAAGGAGCAGGTCTAAAGCCTGTCTCTTACAACTAAATTATGTCAAGCTGACATGAGCGATTATCATCTTATATATACAGTATATGAGACAAAGAGTGTGTGTATATATATATATAAATATATATATTATATTTTATATATATATATATATATATATATAAATATATAATTTTTTTCTGAAAATAGGAAAGCAGTAAAACTGCGTATTTGGTATAGCTTTTATCTTGTACATTTACTGTATTTATATATATATATATATATATATATATATATATATATATATATATATATATATATATACATATATACATACATACATACAGGTATATATACTTATATATTGTGTATATATGTATAATGTATATATACATATATACATAGTGTATGTATGTATGCATGTATATCTAACTGGTTTAATATCAGCTCAAATTCATCTGTAATAAAGTTGTAGCATAAGTTTTCGATATTATGTAGCTTTTTCTTTGTGCTATGGTCTGCTACCACTCGGTAAAAAGCAATTTTTATGCATTATTTCATTTTCCATTATTCTCTTTAAGTATTACTTCCTTTTAATTCTTATTTCTTCTATTTCTTTCTGCAGTATCTTTTCTTTGTAACATACTGTTATTCAATATGGTTTTCTTCACAGAAACCTTTTTTTAAGAAACGGCCGCTTTATAATTATCACTTGTTTATTTAGACTCAATAAATACTTACTTAGGTGTCAAGCACGCAATCCTCAGGTGAGGATACAACTAACTCGACATACCGAGTACAATAGTATTTGTCATAACAAGCAGTTAGAAAGGGATGCAAATAAATACTATGAGTCTGCAAATAAGCAAGTGACAATTATAATTTGGCGTTTCTTAAAAAATTTGTTTTTGTGAAGAAAAAACAGAAAAACAAAGCATATCACAAAGAAATAATACTGAACGCAAAAAATAAAAATGAAACAAAATTATAAAAGAAAATAATGGAAAGTGAAATAATAAAATTGGCATTTTACCAAACGGTTGCAGACAATAACGAAGAAAAAGGTACACATCATCGAAAACTTATGTAATAAAATTATTAGTGCTGAATTTGCGCTGATATGCAAACCATAACTGCATAGGAAGAACTGTGCTCTAAAAGTGTATGTACGCATAAATAAATATATAAATAAATATGTATATCATATGTAATAATATAAATAATATATATATATATATATGTATATTATATATATATATATATATATATATATATATATATATATATATATATATATATATATATATATATATATATATATTCACACATATATACATACATATATATATGCATATATATATATATATATATATATATATATATATATATATATATATATATATATATATATATTCATATATATATATATATATATATATATATATATATATATATATATATATATATATATATATATATATATATATATATATATATATATTCACACATATATATATATATATATATATATATATATATATATATATATATATATATATATATTCACACATATATATACATATATACACATATATATATATATATATATATATATATATATATATATACATATGTAATTCTAATAGCCACAATGCCCTCTTAACTTCTCGAATTACATATGTGTCTGGTAAAAGTGACCAGTAGATTCTACATATAAACATATATATATATATATATATGTATACGTATATAATCCTTTCTCTTCTAAAACAAGACCGGGTCTAGACGACGTGAATATCCTATCGACGGAATTAAGATTACGAATTGTAAAGGCCAACTGCACTTGACACATGTCAGCTGCAATGTAATGTCATTTTTGAGAATAGCATTTACTTTTTCAAGAGAAGTAGGAAGTAATATATGGGCATGTATTTTGAACACTAGTGCTCATGCTACCATAAAGTAATTAAAAGACATTTTTATCTAAGCTTGAATTGCTTGAATTGTTTACTGCTGGGAGAATAGCATACATCTACTTACCCCGAGAAAACTGGAATTCCCAACAACTGTGCAAGTCATTATATTCAATAAAGCTGATTGAAAGCAACCAGAAATAACTCTCAGACACGGCTATCGAATGGAGTATATAACAGCAGGGCAATATCCTTTCATTTAACCAATACCCCGAGTTATAATCAACGGAAGTACGACGCATGCATGAAGTGATGTCTGCGCGATTTATATATAAATAAAGAATACCGTTCGATATATTAGTACGCCGAATTCTGAGAAGAAAACAATCCTGGCTCTGCGGCACTGCAACTAATGATCACTGTAGCGCCACTAGCTATTTTCAGTGATAAAAGGTTTCAGAAAGAACGATATAAAGGCATAATTCATAGCCAGAATATCGGAAATTCCATGAACTACAAGCCGTAGCAGAAAAAGTATTAGTTAATGACATGAGACGTTAATTAACGAAATCATTTAAAACTCCGAGAAGAAACTTCCCACAACTCAAACATTCCTTGTTTAACGAATCCTACCTTAAAGTTATGTGCATGTCCTATCCATAATTTTTCACAAGTCATATCTATGACTTTCCGCTAGTCCTATCCGTTATTTAATGACATGCTCATTTTAATGACTGCTCTCAAATCTTTTACCATGTTTATTCAGAAGACCTACTACGTAATTAGTAAGAAGTCTAAATCCACGACTAATCATATAAAACTGAAAAATCCTTTCCATATTGATATTCATTCAAACTGGAATCCTAATACTGATGACTGCTAATACTGATGCGCTGCTTATTCTTCGAGTAGCTAAAATGTTTCACCTTTCCAGATCGTTTAAATATACTATCAAAGTACATAATAAAACTGTTCCCCCTAAAATACACCTATACACCAAATGACATCAATCTTCGGGCTACATACTTCTTTACGGATATTAGGTCCAACTCACAACCAATATCAATTGAACACAGCTCAATTGCTGCAACCTCAGTTGTTCAAAATCACATGCGATAAAATAAATCTGAACTAGACGTCAAATGGATATAATGCTGGAGACAATAATATAGGCAAAACGCATGGACGACGCCACCACCCCACCAGATTCAAAGAAAACATCAGAGAAAAACATGCTATTGACGGTTACTCTTGGGAGTGATATATATCCCAAGTAAAAATGGACTACCGAAATAAACTATGACGTCTCGACTAAATAATATGACAAAACTACAAAATACGCATAGAACGAGGACCAGAGAAGAACTAAAATAATAAAGAATTAATTCGTTCTCAGTGACAATAATTGAAAATGAAATTGATCACGGGCACAATAAATTTCGAGCTTAGGCCCCTATCAATAAATTACCAATTAAATATCGTTGCTATTCATCACCGGCCTTAATCGACAGCCATAATAGTAAATCACTAGAGAACATAGAACGAAAATCATTTGCCAAGGTTAGTTCAACAGTAAATTGTACAACTTCACACAAATGCCAGTACATGAACAACTCACACGCACGTGTCCTAGCATTCAACATAGGAGAATTCAGCTTAAATATGACATAATATTTGTACCAGCTCTCAGATACACAAGCTTACTCATTTTCCAATTTTTTATATGGTTACTGCATTATATTTGTTTTCTTTTCACACATACATACATCCTTATCCACACACACACACACAAACTAGATACATATAAATCAATAAATACATTATATTTATATACTCGTATATATATACATATATATATACATATATATATATACATATATATATATATATATCTCTATGCATATATAATTATATACATACATACATTATATATATACATACTGTGTATATATATATATATATACATACATTATATATATATATATATATATATATATATATATACATATATGTATATATAATGAGTTAGCTCCAGCGACACATCAAGGCGTTATCTAGCGCGTCCTTACATACTTTCTACATCTGACTTAGGGAAGTATACCAGTAGGTGCGCCACATATTGGAGATTTGATTTAGGCAAAAATCCAAATATCAATGAAAAATGACTTAGGCAGTTAGTTTATGAGGGTGACGATATTTATTGCTTCTCAAAACATCGTCTCTTCAAAGTCTTCCAACCAGTATGAAATATCTATAATTAAGTTTGTGAGACACTTACCATTAGGCTATGTGTACGTGAACGCAAGGGGGATTGTTATTATTCAATAACTATCTTACTCTCTTAATAAGAATGTAAACTATCCTACAGTTATGGTTATATGTCAAAATTAACCCATAAAAAAAATCTGATATAGAAAAACCCAAGGATAATTCAGTTTTTAAATTTAGCCTTTTCTTCCCTTTAGTAGTAGCTACAGATGCTAAACCCTTCCGTTTACGAGTGCTAGCCAGGACCTTGCTAGTCCTACGCGCTTTCCCTCTGGAGGAGTCAATTTGGTTTATATGCCGCAAATACCTGGATTATCTGGAATTCATCGTCGTTGGACCATCCAAGTACTGCCCTTCCCTAACTTAACTCAATTTCGCTGATCGACTGACACATTTTTACAGCCATGCTGCCGCTCTCGGCAGCAGCAATAATGATAATAATAATAGCAGTTTGGCAAAGGAGATAACACCGGAGGCCAAGCGCCCAGGGAGCTCGTTGTTTAACGTTGAAACTTTGGAATGAATATCCTTGATAGCAACTGGAAGTAAAATGGTTCCCAATGATGATGATGATGATGTTGTTGTCCAAGCTTCAATGCTAGTTGAAAAAAACAGGTTACTACTAACAATCATACTTTGAAGTTTTGTTGGAGTTCAACTTAATTCCCCGTAATTTGCACTATTTAATCATTTTAGTTAAATTTTTACAAGAAAATGTACAACCTACGGTCTACAACCATGAGATGAGATTGATGCACAATAACCAACTTGTTTTTTGGGACAATCCATAGTGGAAAGAACACCTCCCTGAGGAACACCAGAAGTCAGATACCGGTCACTATCTTGCCTGTCAACAAATACTCTCTGGAAACTACCATTTAATAATAATTCAAGTACTGTACACTATAAATGCTCCTCCAAGTTCCATCTGTCAAAGTTTGAGAACTAAGGCATCTTAAATAACATAGTCAAAACCAGCACTGTAAATTAAGACAAATCATACAAACTTCACGACCTGAATCTTGGGATTTCTGTAAAACATTCAGACATTTTTCCACCAGACATTCAAAATGTTTACATAATATTGGGGTTAGAGAAACTGGGTGGTAATTCGCAGGCCATGATCTAACACTAACATTCAGCACCATTCCTTATTAATTCTCCAATGTGTGCAAAAAAGAACCATTTATAGGTAACATACGATATATGACTGACTATTTAAAAGGTGAGTATCATCAGTCTTCCCAAAAATAAAATAATAATACAATTTGGGTCCACACTTCCGTACCCATCAACATTTCTAGTACAAGATTTTTAATGTCAAGTGACCTAAAAACTAAATATGTCAACTTTACATGAGAAAAACATGAAAGAGGCAGTGTAAGTTTCAAATTAGTTTACTTACTACCAAAAACATCCCTGAAAACGAGTGCCTTTTCCTTTGGACACTAAGTGATGCAATCATCTGGTTTGTGTAAGGGAGGCACCACTGAGCCTTTGTCAAACTCTGCTGATTTGATAGTGGTCCACCATTTATTTATGTTAATTAGTTGTACCTGATAGGATTACTTTTACTATAGTATAAACGGAATCATAAACTCTCTGACCCATGGGTCTTAGTTAGATATATTCATTCTATGTCAAATCAGATCTGTTGTCCAATAAGCACGCCTGCAAACGTCACTGAACAACGTTTGTCTTCAATATGATGTATGGTAGCTCAACAACTGAGAAGAAATTCGCCCTTCAATAAGGTTGACAAAACTTTTACTCAAAACAACAATAATTCAGTTCTACCCTGCAAAATACTAAGGCTTTCGGTGTATTAATTTTCTGACAGCTGTATCACCAAGTCTTATTATCGTGTCAGTTTAGCCTCAAGTGCTGACTGTGGGTCAAAGGCCACATAAAATTCAAAAGCGGTTCTCATCAATTCGTCGTCAGCGTAAACCATGCTGAGCAGAAATATTATCTACAAATATTTCAGAAACAAGTTTCAAACTAATTTCTTCCGAACACCTGATGCTTGTCAGCAAATGATCCTTCATAATTTGACATACTTATGACCCTAATTTTACCAGATCGTAAAGCCCACTAAAACAACTTGAAATAAGTAAAAGCAAAATATATCTAATCACTTTCAATTTTTGGATATCTATCAATCTATCCATCCATTTATCTATGTGTATTATATATATATATATATATATATATATATATATATATATATATATATATATATATATATATATATATATATATATGTACATAGATAGATAATATATATATATATATATATATATATATATATATATATATATATATATATATATATATATATATATATATATATATATACATATATATACATATATATATATATATATATACATATATATATATATATATATATATATATATATATATATAATACCAAACACATACACACATATATATATATACAATATATATACATATATAGATATCCAAAAATTGAAAGTGTATATATATTTGGATTTAACTTGTTTTAGTGGGCTTTACGACCTGGTAATATATATATATATATATATATATATATATATATATATATATATATATATATATATATATATATATATATATATATATATATATATATATATATATATATATATATATATATGCAATTCTAATAGCCACAATGCCCTCTTAACTTTGCATTAAAAAACCACAAATTTGCACGTGCTTTGATTATCAGCTGAAGCCACAAATAAGTTTTAAAAGAAACGACACTGCCAAAATAATTTCGAGTAATTAACACACCTTCAGGAACGAAGTAACAATTAACACACCGTCAGGAACAAAGTAACAAAGTAAAAAATCGATGAGCAAGAAAGCTTTAACACATCTCCGATCAACAAAGTAAAGTAAAAATGTATTATTAGGTCGTTACAAACAGAAACAACATCCATTCAAATTAGTCAACTACTAAAAACACAGGTAAAAAATTCGTATCTTTTTAAACTTTCCTGTGGCTTCAGCTACTAATCAAATCACGTGCACATTGGTGACTTTTTAATACATACAGTACATACCTATACATACATATACAGTGTATGAATTTTTTTATCGCACCGTGATTTATATACAATCATGAAGCTACAAATGTCGCTTAATATCAAATTCACGCTACCTCGGGAATATCCCCGATGAGGAATTATCACCGAAGCGGAATTTATAAGTGATAAATGGACTGGTACTGCCGAGTCTCGAACCTGAGACACAGATACTTATCCAGCGACTCCAGTCGACGTTATTCCCGAGGTAGCGTGAATTTGATATTAAGCGACATTTGTAACTTCATGATTATATATAGTGTATGTACGTATGTATATATGTATGTATGTATATGTATGATGTATATATATGTATATGTATATGTATATATATGTTCAACTGAATTATATATGTATGTATATATATATATATATATATATATATATATATATATATATATATATATATATATATATAATATATATATATATATATATATATATATATATATATATATATATATATATTTATATAATATACATAACTGGTTGAAATATCCATTAATACAACACAGCCATCGTTTCATCATGGCAAGGTTATTTCCAGGTAGATAAACCCCAAAAACTGTGAACTACTTGTATCCCCAACTCACAATAAATGATAAAGCCTGTAAGTTGAGGTCTGCCCATCGCGTCAAAATACAAAGTGCTCACCCCTCATCCACAATGGGTGAGGTAAATCCTCCCCCTCCCGACACCACATGGACCTAAAAGCACGAGACATCCACCCAAGGAGGAAATGTCTCTCCTTCAACCATTTCAAGAGAAATATGTAAATTTACCAGAAAAGGGAAACCGTATTTGACATGTGCCACGTAATGACTGCTAATGCACACCTGTCGCTGTTTCCGTTTCCTGCGTAGGAGAAACTGAGGGACGGCGTACAATAAAATGGACGTTTCCTGAGGTCAACTTCAAGTGAGACAAATTGATCGCTCCCAGAGGAGCTTGCGCATTATGGATTACGAACATATTCATCCTAATCGTTGAAAAGACAAATAATTTCTCTCTCTCTCTCTCTCTCTCTCTCTCTCTCTCTCTCTCTCTCTCTCTCTCTCTCTCTCTCTCTCTCTCTCCATAAGGCAAGAATAAACTTATATAATACACTGGAAATGTATACTAACATAGCTCTTTTCAGATTCAAAAATACTTCTTCTACGGGATAATTTTTCGACAGATGGGTTTACCTCAACAGAAAATATAAACTGACAAAAATGGCCCTTATGTCTCTGGACTAACTGACTAACTGTTTTTCATATATAACTTATCATGTGGAATAGCATCTACAAACATAAGCTAAAATATGAATACAGTATTGTTAAAATCCGTTTCTACTTTCTACTCATAGCCACTACAGTAAAACTGAAGACAATATTATTTCTCTGTGCTCAGTCAAGAACGAAAAACATGAACAAACTTTTTAAGTGGTCCTATTTATTTTCCTGTGTTCCCCTCTATCGTCACAAGTGACTCATCTGGCAAATCCCAACATCCAACATATGATTAAAACTGGATAGAGATCAGTGAGTCTTCTTTAAAAAATCGACTACCCATACTTCGGATGCATAACTGTTAGTATGGCAGACACTTACACCTGTAACATACTGTTATGCAAAGGAATGGAATGGAATATAGTTTAGGCCAAAGGCCGAGTACGAGGACCTGAGGTCATTCAACGGTGGAAAAGAAATTGAAAGTAGGTAGGTTTGAAAGATGCAACAGGAGGAAAACCGAAGGGACGCTGCAAAGAACTTTAGTAATGCCTACAGTGCACCATATGAGGTGCGCTGACGGCACTAACCCCATACGGGGACTGGTATGCACATAAGGATTATCCCTTTCAATAATTATCACTCTTCTCAAAGACCCCTGACACTTGTTCACTTCTACAGCTTTTAAAAGATTCACGAAAGCCTTTTCTGTTCATATTCGAAATAACTTTAAATTTGGGATGTTCCTACATTTGTCTCTACTCTTGACTATTGAATCAACGTCAGATATTATTAAGTATGTTGCAAAGTGACCACTCCTTCCATTTTGAAGGTATTAGATTAGCCACTCCTCTGCTGAACTGAAGGAGTCAGTCTCCTCTCAGGTGACATCAAAACAGCCGCTTTGACACCACCTCCCAAATTTGTTCCGAGGAAATAAAAAATCTTCGGGTTGCTAAGTTTTGAATGTCTCTTTCCCTTTACCGGCAAAATAGGCAATAATCGATAAAAAAAAAAAAAAAAATTCTGTTCTCTTCTGAATCACCTCGCTGAACTGGCAAATATATGGTTTAGATTTTGCTATATATTCCTTAGTAAAATTTCAGACCCATATTGTGGGTCCAAACCCAGCTCCTGAGACCATGTTTTGAATCAATTTGACATAGTACAGCTCTGTTGTTCATGATTTGCCTACTACGACTTCTTCAATATTCCTATGTAAGACAGTGCCATACTTGCTGCCCAATCCTGGACACAGAGGAAGCGGTTTGAAAAAACTTGTATCCCTTAAGCTCTGTTCTTGGCCCAGTAGTGATGAAGAAAGGGATTTTTGAATGACCTCACCTCGTTTCCATTACTTCTTAATTATTTTTCCCTGGAAGGGATAGTTGTCCACATTGCAACAAATAACTGAGTCACCTTTCCCCAAGGATGGTTGGTGCCAAATTTGCCGAGGATGATCCAAGGGTTCCGGAGAAGTCGAAAAAGCAAAAATGCTGACACCAGACAGACAAACATACATATATACATACATACTGAAGCCAGACAAAATCTGATCAGAAAAACTCACTCAAGTTCTCAGATCGAGTAAAATAAATAGTAATGAGGAAAAAGGTACTTCTAGACGTTTGTTTCCCTATTTTTCGCCGTAAATCTTCTGGGATGTCGATGAGTTGTTGCTACAACAAAAAATGACATTCCCAGCTTTTACATGTTGCAAACCTTCGAAGTTGGATCTTGGTGCTATATTTAAAAAAAAAAAAAAAAATCCTGAACGGCATATACCGGTATCATTTGTTTTTAGTGTCTCCACACGAGTCAGTGTGTCTTGCGAAATTCCCAGACTTGAGAAACCATTACTGGTGAAGGGAAATTCTTACATAGAGTTACTGGGACATCTTATATATGATATTCAGACCTTATTGGCAAGTTAAAATTGCTCCATGCGTTGTGATTACAAATCCAATTCAACGTACAGAGCTCAATATGAGAGAGAGAGAGAGAGAGAGAGAGAGAGAGAGAGAGAGAGAGAGAGAGAGAGAGTCACTATAAAAGCGACTTAGTGTTTTCTTAATTGCTCAGCTTTTGACTTCTGTAAACTTTTGAGTTGTAAATCCAGCTACCACTCCCATCCTCAAACTATTTCTTTCAAACTTGAAAGTTGTTTCTTTCCAACCGTTACCTGCAATGCCTTAACCGAAATTCATTATTTTCTTGTAAAGCTTAGTATTACATATAAGAAATGACTGCAGGCAGTGTAGTGTAATTGTGTATTTATATATATATATATATTTTTTTATTTTGGTGAATGTCTTCCACATGAACGACCTTACTACACGTGTCAGTGATCTTTCTTCGAAGGGAGTAATTACAGACTCAGGTTCTTGCTACCTATTTTTGCGCACATTCAATTTAATGCAGCGTTGAACTCAAAGTTGGAGCATAGAGAAAGTTTATACAGCTTGTATGCAATTTACAAAAACAGTAGCTTTACGAACGCTTGTCTGCAATGACTGAGAGCATCTAAGCCATACTTTTTCTGTGCCGTCATTATATAATTATAAAGTCATTACATCATGCACGATGTAATGACACAGATATAGGTTTGGACAGATAGATTCTACCTGTTACTTTCTTACCAGATATATATATTTGTAATAACAGTAACCTCTTAACTTCTCGATGACCTCAAACTTGTTGGATATTTGTAATAACAGTAACTTCTTAACTTCTCGATGACCTCAGACTTGTTGGATAAGCTTGTCACTACAAAACCAAAGACCCAACTGAAGGAACAAATGAAGAAATTCCAAGGTTAGTGGCGGCATTAAGACCCGCACTAAATATGTCAAATTAAGGTTTAAAGTTAACCAACTGGCCTTCATAATGACAAGCTTATCCAAAAAGTACCAAGATATCGAGTCACTTTGGCTATTCTATATGTTTAGTTTTACACCTTTTACTGTTATGAATCTATCTATTTCTCTCTCTCTCTCATATATATATATATATATATATATATATATATATATATATATATATATATATATATATATATATATATATATATATATATATATATATTATATATGTGTGTATGTGTATGAGAGAAAGATAGATTCACAACTGTAAAAGGCGTAGTACACAGTGTATACAATACCAAACATAATAGCGAGTCTTAAACTTATGTTAAATTCATTATCATAAAAACTACCGCCAGCCCAGAAAAACAAACAAATTGATACCCCTTCCCTTTTTCATCTATACTACGTGAATAGTTCTAATACCACTGATTAAATATGAGTCGGTATTCATGTTTCTTACACATCAGTGCAATCACACAAGGCTCTTTTATATGCTTGCACCGACGTGTAGGTTAACCATCATCTGTAAAATTTACCCCAGAACATATAATTTTCGAACAAATGATCAAGAAACGTATATTATAACCCGGAGCATACAGGAAAAACATCCGACATATGACAGCTCTTGAATATTAGTCTACGTCAAATCAATTTTGTGCTCGACTGAGAAAAATGTTTCCGGTTCAAGAAGTTTTCGGTTACAACCTAACGGACTTAGATAGCCTATTTTTGTGAGCGAAAACCGTTGTGCGAAATTAATGTTAGGCGAGACAGAGCGAGAATTAATTCATGTTACACACTTGCCTCACAAAATTTTTGCTAAACGCCGGAAGATCATTTTAGTATTTTCTAAAATAATTTTGTAATCAAAGAAGAAACAACCTAAGAAAAGCTTACCATGCTACACAATATGCCCACAATTACTGAGAGAGAGAGAGAGAGAGAGAGAGAGAGAGAGAGAGAGAGAGAGAGAGAGAGAGAGAGAGAGAGAGATGCAACATGCTAATGGGTTTTTATTGTCCAGAGAGACAAAAACTTGCATTTCTTTTTCCTTTGAGCAGCACAAGGTACGAGTAGCCTCTTGAATCACAATAATGCATCCTTTAGTCCTGAGATTAACAAAACTAATTTCCACACGAGCAAACTACACCTTAACAAGCGCAATGTCATAGATAAATCTATTAAGGCCCCGACATGAGAGACTGAAGATGCCACTCGCCCTTGACTAATTAGGAGCCGCCCTATTTCGAAGACACAAAATAAGGCGTGTGCCCTGGTTGCTTGCACGCACTCTAGCTGAGGAAAAACTATTATTGTTTTAGTAGTTGCGAGACGGGAGGGGTAAGGTAGGGGAGAGGTAAACGAAGGGATCAAGAGAAGGAGGGGAGATGGGAAGAGAAGGCAGGAAGAGGAATGGGGTCGTATTTAAGCTCCTAGTAGTCTCCAAACAAACTAAGAAGGACCGTTTTGTAATCCTACTTCGCATCTTCTCTTGACTTGCGTCTCATTCTCTGCTCAGGCCCTTTATGGGGTACAGAGCTTATCACGATTAATATGTCAGCAACTGGATTCAATGTCAGTGGCAACTGTCAGCAGCCCAGCTCTCCACTGGAGAGAAATTCAAGTCAAGTGTTTTCAGCTCATTATACTTCCCTCAACTAGTTACTTAGTGCAAGCAGTTTTTTTAACGTTTTAGTATTAAAATAACTCCTTCCACTCTGACAAAGTACCTTCTATTTATAGCATATCTGAGGTAGCATGGAAACAACAGTAACAGGCAATCTTAAGCACCAACCACAGTTGTTGCAAGACTGTTTTTCTGTATTTGTGGCAGACTCTTTGCTACATGTTCCTTTTATTGTTTTCAGTACATCTAAAATTATATCACAATTAACACAATAGTCTAAATAATGTTACAGCAGTCCTCGGGCAAAATATCATTTTGCAATACCTACAAAAGTATGAAAGCATGTGAGATAGTTACACCATTTGCAAACAGAATATATCAATCACTAATTTCTTTAAGATGTGGGGTACGGTAAGACAATCCATCGAAAGACCTTATCTTGCTCAGGAGAGCAGAAATATTGAGACAGTATGGCGAACGATACAGAATGAGCTGAGAAAAAAAATCCCTAACCATAAAAGAAGCATTAGACACTCCGTCTTGAGGGTAAGCAAGTTGAAGGAATCAAGGAAAACAGAAACAGTGTAGTTACCAAGTAATTCGAGCTTGTCTAAACAATAAATAACGGTTGACCTCATTGTACGCACGCAAGAAGACAAATATTCTTTAAAAACATATAACAAGGCTTCAAGGGCATGAAAATGACATTATGACAATATCTGTATTCCTCTGACGTGAATGAAATATTGTTAATGTTGGGAAAAAATCATAATGGGAGATTAATGAAAAGAAATTTAATTACTTAATCAAAAAAGCACGCAAACTTGGTATTTTTTAAAATTCCCTCAAGACCACATTAATGTCCACCAGAAACAGAAAGCAGAAGGAAGTAAAAGAAACAAATGTTACCATGATCTAAGAAAGGCGAAGAGAAGCGAAACAAAGGGGGTACGTTTTTTTAATAAATTGGTACCGCTAAGGAAGGAGAAGGACCCTCAGTAAGCTTTCTAGAAGCGCAAGATCAAAGAAATTTACACTACCCGAAATAGAAAGCGTCACAGAGTCCGTGCGCAGGTGCATCTCAAAATTACTTGACATAAACCCTGATTTTAGACACTTCTTTTAAAGACCACCATGAGAAATTTTGCTCATAAACGAAAGGCTAAAACCATATAAGCTTGTGTTATTCAGCAGCTCAAAGAAACTGCAATTCAGTTATTGAGCGAATTCTAAAATTACACCAAAAACCAAACATTGCACACAAAACTGTACTTTTGGTGTATTTCCTAGTCCATTTTAATGTAGGGGAGGAGGGTGATCAAACAACTAACACCAGAACCTACCCCAAGGGTGATGGATAGAACAAGAAGCCGAGCGAGAGGTAATTGGCCTTTATTTCCGAAGGATGTGTTTACAAGGAAACCTGTAAGCCGGTAGAGAATTCCAAAGCTTGGTAGCTGATGGAAAGAAGCAAGTCACCCCTAGTCACAAGAGTCTACAGGCTGCATCATCCTGACTAGGGTACGATAATGACACCTTTAAATTCCCTGGCCGTGGCTATCGTGGCTATATATTATACATACATAAATACGTATATATATATATATATATATATATATATATATATATATATATATATATATATATATATATATATATATATACATATATATATATATATATATATATATATATATATATATATATATATATAAATATATATATATATATATATAAATACAGGAATATGTATATATATATATTAAGCTGAATATATATATATATATACAGATACTATATATATATATATCTTAAGATCATATATAATATATATATATATATATATATATATATATATATATATATATATAGACAGGACTGGAGAAGGAGTTAAGCTGAAGGTAGAAAGGTGCAGACAGACACTAGAAGATCGAGGTCTTAAGATCAGTAAGATAAAGACTGAGTATCTAAGATCAAACGTAACTGACAATGGAGATATGGACTCTGAGACCAACGACGGATTACAAGGTGCTTGGATAAACTGGAGGATCGTCAGGGATACTGTGCGACAGGCGGATTAGTGCAAAGGTAAAAGGGAAGTTTACTAAAGTGTAGTTAGACCTAAATTTATTATCAAAATATAAACAAACAAGCCACTCTATCCCTGCAAGCCGGTTTGTCCGCCCTGGGTGGGGGCGGGGAAGGTAGTGAATCGGGAGGGTAGGGGAGACAGCAGCACCGGATGTAAATTCCTGGGATGTATGCTAGTATTGCACCAGCCCTGGTTTTTTTGCCATGCCCCTTGGTTAGGTTAAGTTAGGTTAGGTTGGTTGGGGTTAGGATACGTTACAACTTCCTTAGTTGTAACATTATGAGATTACTTTCAAGAAAATTCTATGGTTAGTTTTCAAGGTATGGCGCCCGGCTACTTTCAGGGAAAGGTCCCAGTAATCGGTTACATCTCGGGAAAATGCCACCGGGATCGTTTTGTTCTGCAACTTTACCATGACCATGGTAAATAAGCACCCTTTACTAAACAACATCCTGAAAACTTTTCCTTTTACCTTTGGATTTAAATAATTTTCCTTAAACTCTCCGCCGTTTGACCGAGAAAACTAAAATACAGATGCACATTATTCAATTTAAGGAACTGACCTTGACAGCTGTAGACCCACTCTGAAAACAAAAATAAAATTACTTTAGTATAAACGTTTACACACAGAGGAGCACATTAGGAAGGGTGTAAAAAAATTATTAACTATACTACGCAACAAGCGCCTGAATTGTTTACTATAAACTTCAGTCTTTATCAATGAAGGATAATCTAATGTATCCAAGATTAATAAATCCCTAAATAGCATGATGAACAGTTTATCAAACTGTAATTTTCCTCTAAAAATTGTAACACAATTTCAAGGTATACAGTCTGCCATAATCGACAAATTTTGGGATACTTTTCAAGACAACTATTGCATATTAAAACGGTCTACAATATAGATATTTCATATACACTAAATAAGAAACAACCATTGTTGCACTAGCTGTCAATAAAAGTGAGAATGAACCATGAAATTTAGGATACAAAATCAAGCAATGCGACACTTTCAGCAATTCACCGCCTAAGACAGTGAGAAAGAGGGAGCTGGAGTGGCTGGACAGCAAGATATAGAGATCCGGAAAATGAGTGAGGTAAAGTACAAGGACCTACAGGCGAAACTTTGGAGAAAATCTCTCAGTTGCACAGAGAACAAAAGAAGCAAAACTGGATATCAAGTAAACGGCTAAAATAAGCAAGGACAGGAGGGGAGGGACGATGCCATCACATTTTAGTTATGCCGACAGTGTTCCATGTGAAGCACACTGTAGGCACAACTGCCTTATCGTGTAAAATAATGCTTGGCATCTGTTTCTTTCTCATTATATATATATATATATATATATATATATATATATATATATATATATATATATATATATATAAATATATATATATATAATATATATATATATATAAACATATCTATATATTTATATAAACATGTATAGTTAAAATGGAAATGCCCACATAGTAAAGAAAAACGGGAATAGCGTCACATTTTGGGTAATATCTCCACCCCTTTTCTAACAATAAAGGGGTGTTGATACTACCCGAAATACAACGCTCTTCCATTCTCCTCGTCGTTTTACTTGTATAGCACTCATTCTTCAAATAACACAAATACATGCAATATATATATATATATATATATATATATATATATATATATATATATATATATATATATATATATATATATATATATATATATATATATATATATATATATATATATATATATATATATATACACAGTTGTAAAAATTGATATAAGCACAGTTACTGCACGTGTTAAGTCAAACGGTTGTATAGTTACCTCCAATTCTTTAAGGAGAAAAACCTGCATTGTTGAAGGAAGGAATGTAGGACTTAGCTCAAAGGCCAAGCGCTGCTGGAACCTATGAGGTCATTCAGCACTGAAAGGAATACTGAGAGTAAAGGAGGTTTTAAAGGTGCAACAGGGGGAAAACATCGCAGTTGCAATATGAAACAATTGTTAGGATAGGGTGGAAAGTAAAATGCAAAAAAGAGAATACGAACAGAGGTACAGTAAAAGGAATGAAGGGGGTTGCAGCTTGGGGAAGAAGGGACGTTGCAAAGAACCCTGAGTAATGCCTACAGTGCACCGCGTGAAGTGCACTGATGGCACTATCCCGACCCCCACGGGTTTACTTGACAGATGAAACCATCATACCACAGTTGGCAGTTCTAATCAGTAACTTCAGCTTGTAGCAACAGGACTTTCTACCTGTTTATAATGTGCATTCTGCGGTGTTTCTTTGTATCCTGACCACGAATGCAAATAAGCACACGTTCCTTTCACAATTATAGATTAAACTTATTTGCTGATATGACAACTGATTCCATCGACATTTAAAACAATAGGTAACTGAAACCACATTACTCTTTGATTACAACAAACCCATGGAATTTTTTTTTTTTTTTTTTACTTTACGGTAACTGGTCAGCTGGAAAAAAAATTGCGCAAGCAATGTCAGCTTAAAAAGACAATATTGACAACGTGCGTGAAATTTTCTTCCACAAATACTAAATTATTAATTTCGATGAAAGCTTTATGAGTACCCGAGCTATTGAAGTTGCCTGGACACGTGTCGTAAATTGCTAAGCCCCTTTGATTAAGTCGCACATGAATCACCATCGGTTCTTTCATCATAAAAACAATTATTTCTTCCGTAAATTTTAATCCTAGGGCCATTGTTCGTCTTCTGAATGCCTTGACTATCAGCTTAAAATGAACTCTCTAACATTCATTCGGGTAAAAAGTAATTACGTGCTCTTTTTATCCTATTTTCTCCCTTCACAATGAAAAATTGCCGGAATTACTCGCAAAAGCCGAGAATATAAAGGTTCTTTTTTTACGAAACTATGGTTAAGGAATACAAAATGTATTTTCGTATCTGCCGGAGTAGAATCATATAATTCTGACTCTAAATTATCCTTATTTCTTATTCCGATACAATGATATAAAATAAAATTTATATATCAACTGTCAGGATCGACCCCGAATGTCAAGCCAACGTTTAACGATCTTCTTGTGGGAAAGCAGAAGGCATATATGTATAGAATGAATTTTTCCCTGATACAACGAAAACGTTTAACTGGGTGTGTCAGGATTCTAAATGCAAGTATTTGAAGCTCAAAGACTGGAAACGGAAGTAGGTTCTCGAACATATCAATCCACAAGTAAACACCATCCTTTGAGGAGCTAAAGATCACATCAACAACGTTAGAATGCTAAGTGAAACTCGGTGATGAGGGAACAATGTATATTTGATCAAAAACACCAAATTATCATTTCTTAATTTTTAGCTTTCAACAACCTGCACATCAGTTTTTATAAATATGAATAAATACATAATATAGATCTATATATATATATATATATATATATATATATATATATATATATATATATATATATATATATATATATATATATATAAAATATATATATAAAATATATATATAAAATATATATATATATATATATATATATATATATATATATATATATATATATATATATTCATACCATCAGAGGACATTAACAGTGTAAGCTTCCAAGTTCTATTGTCAATCACAAGTTTAGTCACCAAGTTCAGCAGCCAATCACACAGCACTCTGACAATCATGTGGCCCTACATCACTCGCATTGACAGCAATGCAGTTCTGACCACATGGGTGACCAGTCACTTGTAACTATTATGCAGGTTACATTTATTAAAAGGGGTCAAAGCCTGCTAATAAAGTCAGTTGTTTGCTACACTCCTCTTTATGAATCTACTTACACTGGCAATACATGGACAAACTACTGCCAAGCTACTATTAAAAAAAGAAAAGTCCCTGACTGCTTTGCTCTCTCTTGAGACTTGAAGATCATCTCAAGCGCATGGTTACCTAGCACAATTCTTGTACCTAAACCCTGGCAACTAACAGATTAACTAAGGTCATGTCCATTGCTAATAAGGAAACCATCACAGAATGTTTGACAATGAACGAACACGATGCCACAAAATTTCGACTGACCTCCTTCTCATTAACTGAACCATGAGTCTGGTCCTGTAGAGCAGATTAACAATTATGCCACTGGACCACCACATGTTCGACAAAGAAAGAGCACTATGTCCTCAAGTGATTCTAGATGCCCTCTTCTCCTGGAATGAACATTGGTTCGACACCCAAAATGAGAGGATTGCACAAAAGAACCTGCATATGCAGTAATACAAAAGGATAGCATACAATGACCTGCATTTGTTCCTCCCATGCCCAATGAGCCCTCAGCCTACTGAACAAGACCACTGTGGACACAATCAAAAGGGCATCCTGGGACAAACTCAAGTTCCTCCAGATGTTGCTGGGCTTTGATGGTGCAAAAAACTAGAAGGCTGACATGCTAAGGAAATAGGGCTCTGCCTGCTACTGACCAACATTTGAGCTGCCCTCCCCAACAATGAAAGAACACTTATAGCAGATGACCTAAAGAGGACAGACAAGTTGCTGGAAGCCTCCAAGGCCTCACAACATGCCACCCACACCTTCTACAAGCCAGGGAGAACTAAGTCCAAGTCCAGGATCACAGCAGCAGAACACAAGCTAATACACACAACTACAAAAAGAGCATCCCCCATCCTCCTGTCCTCTGCATATACCACCACAAGTTCAGGAAAGTGGTGAGAAACTGCACCCTGGATGCAGCTGGAGGAAATAACAAGCAAGGTGGTTGCCACAACCCTGATGGGTGCCTGCTCTACCAGATTCTACAATATACAGGCACCTTCACACCTGATAACCCCCATATCAATGGCAGACTGACAGAAGCCCCAAGACACCAATCTAGAACTAGTGGTTGCCAATAGCAGCCCAATAGCACCATATAACCACCAGATCCTCATCCTTCACCTGACAAAGGAAAAATACAGGTGGGACTTCACTGTCACCCCTACTGGACACTGTATTCCTTGGACATTTCAGTCTACAAGTAGAGCATCACCCATCACCACCTACTGGATATTGCCTTCTTCCAGCCAGCAACACTCACCACAACACCCAAGCAGCCATGTGTCTCTTGTAGGCTCCAAAGACCTACTGTATATAACCTTAAGAGTTCCCCAGTTCGTTCAAGCCTAAGCTTAAACTCCCAGGACACCACACCAGCAAAGCACAGCATACATCACCATATCATAATTAGAGGTCCCTAGCTCACTCTAAATTCCACTGTCTGTCTGTAGAAACGCTGTGAGCTGCAAAAGAGGCCTTCAGTGAAAATGAAGAGATGGGCCTTTGCTAAGCCTGAAACCCATGGTCCTCCTCACTCCATATGGTGAAAAACAAAGCCCAGCCACTACCCACTTCCCAACATTGCAGACATCAACTTCACTCTACATAAAGAAAGGATTTTTCTCCAAGTTCGACATACTGAAGAAGTATTTTCAGGTCCCAGTACATCAGATTCCTAGATGGCAAGCATCATAGCTTCTGGAACATACATTTGCAACTGCTCCACATTTAGCCTCCAGAGCTCCAGGGCCACATTTCAAAGACTAATGGGCAATCTCCTCAGCAACCTCCCCTTCTATGTCTGTTAGCAGATGACATCCTCAGCTTCTCCAAAAATCTGGAAGAACACCAAAACCAAATTAGAGCCATGCTATCCCTACTCTAAGATAACAGTTTACTGGTAGATCTTATAAGGCATCCTCATTCAAATTCTTGGTTCATTAAATATCAGAAAAAATCAACCTTCCCTGTACTTGAAAGCGTTAGCTGTCAAGATATATCCAACTCCAGCCACCATAATGATCTATGGGAATGGTGTAATATTACCACCACTTCCTCCCACAAATCGTACAAACTATTGGCTCTACATGACACCCTCACCAGAAATAGCAAGACTCTCAAACTGGGCTCTGCCTAACACAAAGCCTGCAAAGCTTCCCAAGATGCCCTGGCAAACAGCCACTCAGCCAGTCCTCAACTGCAATGCCTTACCTGCACATTTACATTTTTTTCTTTCTTGTCTCTTTCAAGGTTTTAGCTGCATAAACTTCCAGTAAGCTTCCAAGCTTCCTTGTTAAAACCAGATTCGGTTTCACAATCACAGAGAGTTCGTGCAATCATATGACCATATGTCATTCACATCACCAACACTTGACTTATCACCTGTAATACTAACAATCTCCATGTTATATGACAACAGGTCAGTGATCGCTAATAAGATTAGGTGTTTCCCAAAATCTCTGAACTTTAGCAAGAAAATATCCCAAGGCCTACATCATGATAGTTACCACTATTATCAAGTACCATGCAAGCAGTCAACTATAATATGCATTGAGTACTGTAAAGTATTACACAGTATTGAACACTGTGCAGTAAATGAAGAAAAAACACAAGAGTAAAAGAAAGATTTATGCAAAGAACTTGGAGGTTAATACTTCAGTCAAGACATGGAAGTTGAAGTCCCACTTGCAGTCAGGGAAGTGCATTCCAGGTAAGGTTAGGTTTATGCATCATTTTTAAGTCACATTCTGCCATTTTTTCTGTTTATTTCTTTACTATATTTACACATCTATAAACAAACTTTTCTCAGAATACTTACAATGGTGCCTCTGCCAAGCAATTTTTTCCCATGTGAGTGATTGTGTGTCAGTGTACATGGCAGCACCATAATACAAAAATAGATTTATAGCAAAAATATTCACTGGGCAACTGCTTCCATTTGTTTAACTTTTGGGTGGATGTCAGTCAAGATTTGACAATTTGTCCCTGTGGAAACCACTGCCATTTTGTTGCTTCAACCTTTTTACTAAGATAAATGCATGAAGCCTGGAAATCAAGCGCCACAAATTCAATAACCAAATTTAACAATACTATAATTACTAAAGTTAATATTCTGAAAGAGATTATTTCTTTTCTCAAAATGAATTATTTCTTACTAAAAATGCTAGACGTATAACTTCGGGTGGAGCAGCACAATGTGCAAGCAGAGTACTCTGTAGTCCATACAATGCCACATCAAGCTATTAGTTAAATTTGCCCCCATTTTAGGGTTCTGCCTTAAAAACTTTAATAACTTGACATAATTCCTTAATTTTGTGCACTAAGACAAATGGGTTAGCACAAATGAAAAAAAATTTCTTCATTTTCAATATACTGTATACTACTGAATGCATGAGCATAATGTATACAGCTGTCTCCAGAAAAATTTTTAAAATACTACAAAATAACATTTATCTAATTACTTCATGATATTTGACAACAGTTATCTTAAGTATATTTGTATGTATATAAACTGTACAGTAGAACCCCAGACCTCCACACTAATCCGTTCCAGAAGTGTCAAGGCACGATTCAGTTGAGATCCGAATAAATTTTTTCCATAAGAAATAACTGAAAAGAGATTAATCTGTTCTCGACCACCAGTTATTACCCTAACCTTACCTTATTATACAAAACATTACACATAAATTATAATTAAATAAGTTCTGAGTTAAATAACATACCATGTGTGATGCACTTTTTTTATTTTTAAAAGTATACTGTATAAAAAAAAAAATGCCGTGTCCAATGCGACCGTACTACCGATGGGAGTCCAAACGCTGTAGGCTAGTCTAGGTACTGTACTGTGCTGGGTAGACACAAAAATTGTTGCTAATAATAACACATTGAAAAAAGCCTAATTATTACAGTAAATTAATAGAATATTGAAAACAGGCCGAATTATGTCTGTTATCACAAACTTAAGAAAAATTGCTTACAACACATCGGCAGTTTGCCTTTCAGCCATCTGCCATGAGTGGACATAAACAAACCATAGCGCCGCTCTGGTGGCCTGTTGCGGTAACACAAACATTGTTTATGTACAGCAGTATTTATGGTAAATTTCATACAGATTCTACTGAAATACAGTACATATATTACTCTCACAATACTGTATTGTATTTCATGGGACCCATGCTTTTATCAAAATACAGTAAAAAAAAAAAAAAAAGCCACAAAAATTAAGGAAACAGATCAAAACACTCGAAGCACAGCTGAGAGGGGTTTAAACGACACATGGGAACAACGCCAACTAGCACCAACTGACTGAAACACGAAACACTTTGTTCACAAAAATCATGTGGTTTATCGGGTCGGATTCCAGCTTTTTGTTCGAGCTCCGATGCAAAATTTACTCAACATTTCACTTCGAAATCCGATTATGTCAAGTTCTGATACGGTCGAGGACCAGGATTCTACTGTAATCTAAAATGAAAAAAGTATACATTTTGAACTCAACATACAGTACTTTCTAGGTTAGAGATAAATCCCACAATAATAATATAATAGTAATTCACTAAAAAAAACTGTTAAAATACCCAGCGGTCAAGCAACAACCCAAACTGCAGAAAGGAATAATTTCATAAATACAATGGGCAATGACCTAAAGCAGAAAGTTACTCCTCTACAATGAAATGACAATCACTAGATCAGAAGTTAAAAAAACAAGATAAATTTGAGTAAAAAAACAGGCTCTGATAAAGCATCTCACAAATGATGACCAGATAGTTTCTTACCACCTTTACATATCCAAAACAAGTATCTTGCTTGAATATTTATGTGGTATTTTACTTTTTAAATTATGGCACTCTGTCAGACTATGTTGGGCAGGTCTTCATCCCTGGCCAGGTAAGGTCAAGGCACCCTATGTTAGGTTAGGCTACATCCAGTCAGCTGCAGACCTGGAGGCCAAGTTAGATTTGGTCTGTAGGTACCCCTACATTTTCCTCTAATTTTATAGCACTGTACGTTCGACTCTCCGAGCGGCCAATGAAGAATTAGAGGAATTTCTTTCTGGTGATAGAAATTCATTTCTCGTCATAATGTGGTTTGGATTCCACAATAAGCTGTATGTCCCATTGTTAGGTAACCAATTGGATCTTAGCCACGTAAAATAAGTCTAATCCTTCGGGCCAGCCCTAGGAGAGCTGTTAACCAGCTCAGTGGTCTGGTTAAACTGAGATATACTTAACTTTATAGCATTGTAAGTCAGGTTAGCTGGGAGGGGGTCCCCAATCAGGTAAGGACTATCACCAAAGGTTAAGGAAGGTTAAATTAGGATGCACCTTTTTAACTGTCATAGGTGCATTTTGATGTTAAGATATTTCTATGTCAATGTTACCACTCCAATGCATATATTATCCTATCTTTTTTCAACTTATTATGCTGGTGACTCATGCATTTCCTATTGTTCTGATTTGTGAATTACCCTAGCTTTTGATTTTCCTCACTTAAAAGCCTGTTTCCAGTTGAATCCCCATAATTTTAGGATATAGAAGAATGCTCAATTAACTCTATTGGATTGGTTATATGTTTTACAAGCAGACCATGTTATAGCATTTTTATAATGGCATTAGATACTGCCTTCATAACTGCAGAAAGTTTTCTTCTATGTGGCATCAATCACAAATGCATATTTACACATATTTTTGTAAAATGGAGAAATTGTACCTCTTGTTTGATAACAAATGGCATCATACATTCAAATTGCACTTCAGTTATACTGTATGTCCTGTATCTTCATTATGACAACATAAGCATTAGCCAATAATGTATATTTTGCCAAACATGTTGGTTAGCTAATCATATCATTCGTTATGTTTAATTGTCGTAGCATTTTAAAATCCTCTAATTTGTCGAATCTGGTATTTTCAGGGTCTTTAGCTCTGTTTAACCATGTTATCCCTATGTTCTTGTGTTGAATGTTAAAGATTTTCCACTGAAGAATATGTTATTGTTGGCAAAGCAATAAAATTTACAAATGAAATTTAAGTCTACTTTTGTGTTATAACAATCATAAGTAATGTAACTGCAGTATACTATAGGGCTGAGCAGCCTTTGTGAAATTTTACATGTCGTGACATATTCAAAATAAACACTAAAATGTGGTTTTTCTAATATTTTGAAGTTTCAAATGATTATGATATTAAATCCTCAGATATGCTTTAGCTTCTACCAAATATTGGTAAATATCATATAGTATCATTTTATCTGTTGAAAGGAAGCTGTATCCTTTTATATACCACCACTGACCTGGCTAAGTAGGGAACCAGCACTTTACGTAAGGTTGAAATGCATCCCTGTATTTCACTCAGTGACATGACACTCTAGGTCAGGTTACATCCAAAAGGTTGATCTTCCACTTGGAACCACTGTTATTCTTAGTGACATATAGGGATGCGTTACACACTAACTAAAATGTGGTTATTCTAATATTCTTGAAGTTTTGAATGATTATGATAGTAAATCCTTTGATATGCTTTAGCTTCTATAAAATACTGGTAAAGGTCATATAGTATCATTTTATTTGTCGAAAGGAGGCTGTATCATTTTATATACCACCACTGACCTGGATAAGTAGGGGCCCAGCACTTTAGGTTAGGTTGAAATACACTCCTGTATTTCACTGTGACATGACATTCTAAGTCAGGTTACATCCAAAAGCTTGATTTTCCACTATGAAACACTGTTATTCCTAGAGACAGGTAGGGATGCCTTACAGACCAACTAAGCATCGCTAACAGAAATTGATACCCAATTCATTTAAATAAAATGGAAAAAGTAAATTTCCCTGTTAAACTTGATTACGGGCAACTTCTAAAATTCTGCCAGCTTACTCATATTTCAATGCATAATCAGGCAAATCAGTAAAATAAAGAAGAGTTGTGCACATTAGGCCTATTCCTGTGGGTTGCATCCTACTTAACAGTGGATCAAAGTCATGTTCCAACAGGGATGCATCCTAACCTAACCTATCTAAGGTGCAATGCCCTGACCTGGCCAGGGTAGTTTCATCCCCCACTGGACTTCCACATGACATCAAGCATACTAGAATGATGGATGTGCAATTATTCTGCAGTACTACTAACAGTTAAATTTTTATTTTATCAAACACGCACATAAGTTCATGCTATCTCGCCTATTCTGTCAAATGAACATTTCCAAAGGAAATGACAAAACTATTCGAAATACAGCAAAAACTGTAAGAAAGACTCCATTGATGCTGAATTATATGATGGATCACTTACAAAATTTTACCTTTTTCTCGTTCAAAACTATGGTTTTTCACAGTGGCCCCAACAATTTTTTTAGATAGACCTGTATGGTGGAGCTACTAACAAACTAGGCACTTATTATGTGGTAAGCATTTGTGTGAAGTCACTTTGTTTACTTTGGGCTACACCTTGCTAGGCCAATTCCAATTTTTAGCTGTGGGTCCACAACACTGCTGGGCAAAATGGGAATGGCTAAAGACAGAACCTTGTGATTTAGTGGCAGAACAATGTTGAAAAACAAAACAAGACACAAAAATGTCAATAATGGCTGCAAAATTAGAGCATTATAAGGTCCGAGACACATTCTCAATGGTGGCTGGTAACAGTCACTGGAAAAAAGACAGAAAAAGTCACAATTTTGACTAAGAAAAAAAAGTCACAGGAAAAAAGTCATTATGGTGGACAGTAATCATTAGGTTAGGTTAGATTAGGTTATAGGTTACAGGTTAGGTGTCAGGTTAGGTTATAGGTTGGGTTAGGTTAAGTTAAGCTAAATTGGGTTAGGTTACTTTTTCCTGTGACCTCATTACCAGCCACCATAAATTATTGACTTTTTCCCTGTGACTTTTTTTTTTTACTTTTTTACCTGGGTTCATTTCACCAAGGATGCAACCTAACCTAATCCTATCCTAGGGTGCCATACCCTGATAACCAGGGGCTTTTCCACCCCAGAACACACACTAGCTCAGTTATTATTATTAAGTTTAACCAGACCACTAAGCTGACTATCAGCTATCACAGGGCTGGCCCAAAGGACCAGAATGAAATACCAGGTCTAGGTTAGAGGCCAAGCACTGGGACCAAATGGGTAATTCGGCGACAGACCACCACAAACTTGCCATCATGCATAGCGGAACGACGTGTGCGCAACTATTCAGCAATATTACCAGAATCTCTACGGGGAGAAGGGAAAAATTTATTTGGATAAATGTCAAGGAAATGGTCACAAATACATGTCCTTTTTTTAGTATAATTTTTCAGCTATAGAATGTAGAAAGTAGTGTACTGGGTAATTCTAAGCCGTAGTTCCGGGTGAGCTAGACTATGGCAATTGACATTTTCCTATGTTATTTTACTTGCTTTACAAGAATTTAATATTTTGTCAGCTGGCCGTAACTAAACTGTAGTTGATCTTTGAAGACTACACTACCAACGGGGTAGATCTAAGCCGGTATTCTGCAGTGAGCAACCCCTTCATAGCTAATACGGAAAAATTGTAACCAGTAAACACCCCTAGGGTAGGTTAGGTTGGTATTTTTGGGGTGTTTACTGGTTACAATTTTGCCGTATGAGTTATGGAAGGAGGTGGGGGGCTCGCCGCGGAATGCCGGCTTAGATCTATCCCGTCGGTAGTGTAGCCTACAAAGGTCAATTACAGTTTAGTTATGGCCGGCCGACAAAATATTACTTCAAGTTCTTGTAAAGCAAGTAAAATAACATAGGAAAACGTCAATTGCCATAGTCTAGCTCACCGCGGAACTACGGCTAAGAATTACCAGATTTATTAATAAAGGATGTCTTCGTGCAGCCTTCTTTACACTTATCTGACTATAGATACTGGACCTAGGCTGAGCTAGGAACGTGTCTAATTTACTACCAGGGGCCTAGACCTACATAGGCCTAAGCACCTATTTCAACATGAAAAAGTGACAGGCGGACGCTTATTCTTACATTGGTTGTGATCACTCCTTAGGACGAGGATAACCTTCCCTCTGCTACTTGCAAAGCGATCAAACAACTTGTTCCCTTGCACAGTTTATCACTGACTAGGTGACGCGTAAGTATTGGCTGACTTCACCTACTGCTCGGCAACTTGCAAATAAAATTCACGACAACGCTGCTGCTCATATGCCTATCAAGTTTGTGCGTTGTGATTTTAAGTCTTTGCTCTCTGATTTTACTTGGTACCGCTCCTTGCATCATTATTACAATAAGTGTCCCGGATACATTAAAGAGAAGTTACTCGCCAAAGATAGACGCTTTGAACCCATATTCTGCTATGAATCAGGCCTAGCAATTGCCGTCGGGACAATCAAAGTCTTGTTTTACGTCAAAATATAAAGTACACCACATCTGGAAAAACAAAACTATCGAAGTAACACTTTCACCAATCACAAATCACTTCGGGGCGATTATTTGCTGACTAAAAGCAGTGACGCTACTGTAATAATAACTGCCAGCCTTCAAGTTGCGAGGGAGAAACTTCAGACGAACAGAATCAGGAGTCACCGATGAGCGATCTCTTCACGGTTGACAAACCACATGAGTGATGTGTCTCATAAGTTCCAAAAATGGCCTTGAAATCATCATAAGTCATATTATTTTTCAACTCATTGCTTTCCATTTCTGTTTTCATCATATAACACTTCTAAAGGTGACAGGAACCAAACAGAAATGTTAAAATGAAATTAAAATTTTGCGATTATTTTCTCGTAAATCAACATTCTGATTGTCTAGCCACAGGACTCAGATTTAATTAGATAATCTTCACTTTCAATTCTACGGAATAATTTCCTTGGTACAGAATGGCTGAAAGCATAGTATAGTTATTATAATCCAGAGCAACAGCTTGGAAATTAGTACCGAGAAAGACTGGACGACTAGTGTATGCAGATAAATAGTAGGCTATAATATATAATGAGTTATCATATTCAATTTCCACGGAGTGTTACATTACCAAAAGTGTAAACGCTAGCGTAATCTGTATCGCCTCGAGAGCAAATTAAATTCCGAGAGACGTGTGTTCACTGCGATATCATTAAATTCTCTTGTAGTACAGGCGAGGGCAGTGATATGACACTATGCAAATGATGTCCACCCCGGAAAACTGTGGCTTCGTAAAACAGAAGTTCCTGAGAACAATATACAGAGTAATATCTACAGCAAAGTAAATAAAAGTAACCTTACAAGAAACCTAAAGCAAAATCATAGATGATTAGATTGTTTTTATTTACATAGATATCTGGAAGAATTCAAACTGGGAGTAAGAATAAAGTTACTGCAAGGGAAACACGGGTACTAAGGAGCCAAGTAAGAAAAAAAGCCAGTAACTTTCCAGTTAAACATTTATTCCATGCAAGGGAGGCACTGTCACACAAAATAAAGCGAGAGGATCGTCATGAAAGAGAAGTAAAATCTCAGTAGCCCAGTCATGTCAAGTCTGACCCGACATGATTATTTTTGTATCGTGAAAAAAGTAGTGTTGAACTTTTTTTTTTTTTCAATGTTACACCATGTCTACAAGTTTGCGAATTCACAACAAACACTATTTTCCTCATGTGTATATGAATATGATCTCTTTTTTACATTGGTATAATTCATAATCAAGGCAACATGAAATCATTTTTTTTACATTGTTTAGCACAAAACACGGTGTGATAAGGCTAGCCATCTCGTCAATGCCAGCGTACTGTATAAGAGTAGACCTAATAAGCTTAGCGGTCATAGCAAAATTTTCAAAATACGGAAGTGAATTACAAAAAGTTTTCTTTGAATTTTGAAGTTTTAGGCTGCATTAAAACTGCCTGCATGTTGTGAAATGACATACAGACCTAATGAAAATAATCTAAGGTTTCTCAGATGTAATCTTGTTTACTAAAGTATCTACTTTTAGAGATCACCTGTTCTTTGAAGAATAAAAGATGAAGATTTTTTAAATTATATCGAGAAGACAACTATTAATCTAAATATTTATTGGTAATAACGCAAAGAATTGTGTAACACTTTTTTTAACTGACGAAGAATGTTATTCTCTTGAAAGTCCTGTCTGCCTTTGGTGTATGATTGATTAATTCATAGGCTAACTTGAAGTGCAAGAATGTATAGACAACTTCATATGCTTTCTATCAAGAATTTGTTAATATAGGTGTGTGATAGCTAGGCATAATGTATTTTTAGCAAGTAAAGACAACTTGCACGTCTAGGCCTAGGAACAAAATCTTGGCACTAACAAAAGTGTACCTGCATTGGCGAACATTTACTACTAAACCAATATTTTTGTTGTTAAGAAATATAACACAAACAACATTATTTTTTGTGATAATCCAAATTTTCCTTCAATAAATATAAAATAAATATTTTCAAGGTGATATAATTGTCTCTATTCAATGGAGACCTATGTTCCAGGTGGTTCATATTGCCGCCACTCGAGAGGTCGTGTCACACAGGCCCTGCCCAACCGTTATATAATGCCAAAGGATGCGTTTTAGATACTGTAATACTTTCATATTTACTTTTTTTTCTGTGTCAAGGAGGTAAAAATAATCAAATAGGACTATTCCAAATTTTATGGTTGCAGTCAAAGCCTATATCATAATGTTATGAAAACTTTTTATGATTTTTCTTATTTTAACATTTGAACCTAGGCTTGATAAAGACATATTTTTTGTCGAACGCATCAACGATGAGTGAACGAAAGTTTTGAAAATGTTTTGTCACTGTTTTTCCAAAATTTGGTTATAAGCGATATTTTCTTACAGTTTTGATATATATGACAGATTTCACTCTTATGACGCATGCTATGGCCTTATTTTATGAGATAAATGTGTTTTCGCATTCAAATAAGAAATAAATATGGAGCATGTTGGTTGTCAGTTAGTGAATTTTGAACGAAATCCAATGCTTTCATGTATCATCAATTCTGAGCATGGCTTTACAATAAGATCTTCAAGGGAAAATTTGGCTTACCAAACGATGTGGGCACTTATTAGCAATGTTAAAATTCCCTTTCAAAACCTTCAGTGTGTGTGAAAATTCCCTTGTTAAAACAATAGAAAAAAATAATAACTATACTAAACAAAACTTCATAAGAGGGACGGTGAAAGTTACAGAAATATCAAAGAAGCTGCAACAGAGACGATTACAATGGTTTGGACATGTTATGAGAAGAGAGGAGGATTCTGTATGTAAAAGAACCATGAATATGGAAGTGCCTGGAACAAGGAGGAGAGGTAGACCAAGAATGAGATGGAGAGAGACAGTTAACAGGGACATGCAGGAGAAGAACGTGAGTGAGGTAATGGTGCATGATCGCAGAAGATGGAGAAGACTAATAACAAACAGCGACCCCATATAAAGATGGGAAAAGCTGAAGATAAAGAAGAAGAAGACTAAACAAAACGGGGGGTGGGCAAGAAATTCTTTGAATGAGGAAATAGTGTTGGAACATTTTGAAAAGCAGCAAATAATTATCCTTGCTATCCAATAAATCATAAAAAATTAATGTTACAGAAACAAAATATAATTAAATCCAAGCTCTGCCATCAGTTCTGAAACAGCTTCAGCAATAACTCAACAATTTTATGCAAGACCTTTCAAATATATCGAGGGATTATCATATGAAAGACGTGGGGTAAAATATTTCAGCAGGACTAGTAATATCAATGATTTTGCATGCATTAATTTACGTCACGGAAACAATTCCGATACTGCCTTGTATTAAAAAAAACGTGTCTCATGGCACCACAGGATAACTGCAATTGCAGGAATAGAAAGGAATATATTCACTAGATTTATTGACAAAGTACTCTGGCGTCACGAGAAAGGAAATTAAAATGATAAATCCTGTAGAACTGACATTAAAGCCAAGCTGGCGGCAATATTCTCGTCAATAACAGAAATCTCATTGCCAGAGTCTGGAAAAATAGCTTCCATCTGTTTTTAAAAGCAATGTTCTACGAAGTGAAAAGGGTCATTTTTGCCGGTCCTGTAAAGCAAATGTGGACTTCCGCTATCTTTGCAAAACCGCTGCCACACAGTTACAAACATATGGTTCGTTTTCATCTTGAGTATTTTTTCATAATGTTAATGCTTAATACTGGAAGCAAGATATAAGGATCTTGACTAGAAAGCGCAGTATGTCAGCGATAAATCAGGGTGACGTTAGGCAAAAGATGGAGTATGGTTGCCCTAGGTTTTTCTGTCAAATTATGATGTGCCATTATCAGCAGAACAGTTATAGTGACACCGATATGCAGATTGACTTGAAAACAGAAACACTACGGGGTGCTACAACACTACGGCTTGCTTCAGGTATGTTGTGTGATCTTTTGTCTTTGTGTTTAAATCAAATTTATAGTAATCTAAACTAAGTTTAACGAATGTAAACAATATATTAATATCCTCTCAGGATTCGTATCGAATGGAAGAGGTGCTAATAAATCATTTAAATGAATGCTTATTTGTTACCATTGTCCATAAAATCTTGAATAAAAATAACATAACTTCTAAATTACGGTGCTCGATATTTATCTCAAGCAAGGAAAACAAACAGGAAAAAAAAGTGTCTTCTATTCGCCTTTAATGTGGCTTATGACATATGAACAGGGGCATAGAAAATGGGAAAATAAGCTCCAAGTTTGAAGGCAAAGCGGATCAAGTTAAAAGACTGACTCTCGAGCCTACGATCTCTGCACAAACATTGTTTGATGTAGGGCATCCATGAAGAAATGTTGAAACATTCAGTCGTCATGAAGCTCTGTTAGAAGACGCTCTGGGAATGACAGATGCTTATTTCGCTGTTCGTTAAATACTCGAAGAACTATATACATACATACATACATACTTACATACACATATATACGTATGTATGTATGAATGTATATATATACATATATGTTACAGTCAACACGCGTAATCAGTCATTACGCGTAATGACTGAAATTTCAGTCATCACGCGTAATGCACTTAGGGACATTTGATCCCCCCAGGAGCTAGTACTAAACACGGCGAAATACATTTGACCCCCAGGGACTAGTACTAAACCCGGCGAAACAGTGTAGGTGACTCACTGTTTCGCCGTGTTTAGTACTAGCTCCTGGGGGATCAAATGTCCCCTAAGTGCATACGCGTGATGACTGAAATTTCAGTCATTACCCGTAATGACTGATTACGTGTTGGCTGTAATATATATATATATATATATATATATATATATATATATATATATATATATATATATATATATATATATATATATCACATGACATTTTCTTGCAGTAACTCAGAAAGACCCTTATGACGAGCAAATCAGAATTCCTTATTGTAACATCAACGTTCGCCAGTATCTTCAATCCAGAAGAGAATTTATTCTGAAGCAGACGATATTACTTTCATGCACACTTTAGGAATGAGGCCACAAGAAGAAGAAGGTAATAGATGAGAGTGTGTTCCCTGATTGTATGCTGTGTTTTGATGTTAATGTCAACGGTGTCGTGAGCACTGATTGGACTCGTCAATTTTTCGTTCCAAAGTTTTGTCCGGCACCTTTGAAGTTGAATTTGTTCTTTGTCAGCAAAATGACGCCCATATGATGAACGTGATCACATCATATTATTGTGAATGTCTTTGGTTGCAGTTTCTATGTTGCCATTAACAATTTCTAATAATGTTTTTTAGCTCGTCCGGTCTGGTTTGCGAAAATGCTGAAAGTGTCCTCTTTCGTATTTCCTGAATTTATTCATTTTGGTCTGATAGAATAATTTTCTTTCTTTCTATCTTTTTTATCGTGATCTTTACCCAGCAGTTGATTGCTATGATTATTTAATCAAAAATACAGACTTCCATTTACGATTTGCATTCCAGATTATCTTGTTTGAACCAAAGAAACAAAAAAGAAAAAAGAAATATTGACGATTCAGTGAAAGGAAAATCATCGGGAACCGGGAGTCTAATTCAAGTGACTCTAAATTTAATTTAATATGATGAAAGTGGACTTTGGAAAGAACTAATCAAATAACTGACGTAAATAACTGAGTATAGTCCAAGAGCATATAGACCACATTTATGTAATTCAAATGGTAAAAAATATCCGCAGTACCGTATGTGATTAAATGACTGTATTTAGAAATAACACAAGTCCGCAGTAAAATGGAAGCTTTCGACCATATGCATCACCGCTCTCCTCAGCCGACTAATGAATACCACAAGACCGTTTTTTAGAATCATTTAACCTTTTCGAATGGGCAAAACTCTTTTAGAAGTACTATATGTGAGTTTGAATTTTAATTTAAGTCCTGATGAAGAGTTCGCCATTAGAAGTTTAGCATTTATCAATTATCTTCAGTATCATAACTCATCTGAAAACCTTCATATCTGAATAGGCTTATTCTTAGTGAAATAAGTAAAAGAAATTTGTGCAATCGTTCAAACTATAAATTGAGGTTGGGAAAAATTATGTAAGAATCATAACATAAAACCAATAAAAGCACACCAATAACAACTTGTTATAATAATAAAACATAAAGATTCTATTGAATGATCAGAACAATTTCCTTAAATTTTCATTAGTACCCTCCATCAACCTGATACAAATCTCTACTAAGAAAAAGTCGAAGAGATTACTGCAAGTTATGTAATATGTCAAGTAATACATCACGGCAGGGGGTCGAACACTTCCATATTACTGCAGACTTTTCTCGTTTTTAATACAATATCTAATAAGGTACATTATTGTGGATAATCTTTTATAATTTCCGGTCACAGTCAAGTGATATGATATAGGCAATTCAGATGTTCAACGTTGCATATGGAGAAGAATTAAACAAATGAATCCAGAGTAATTTATAAGTGAACTGAACAGGTAAGAGGAGATTTCATTCCCCTGAATTGTTGTACATTTATACAACTCTTCACTTGTTTTATGTAAAACACTCACACACACACACACACACATATATATATATATATATATATATATATATATATATATATATATATATATATATATATATATATATATATATATATATATATATATGTCCATATATATATAT
>NC_089748.1:75224149-75236649 GCF_040412425.1 Macrobrachium rosenbergii
TTTGGTGGATGAGTTAATTATTAATTACTGTAATTTATATAGCCCTGCTTTACCTACGACCACGTAATCCTATCAATTAATGCTGGAAATTACCCCAAAAGACAGACAATTAACTTAATTAGATTAGGTCGCCAGTTGGAACTATGGTACTGAGTATTTGATTTATTCTGGGACAAAATGAATTAACTAAAACCCATTGATTACCCACCCAGTCCAACAAAGGAAAATGAATTGTTACAGTGAGGGAATCTACATGACCAGTTAGTCCCCTTTGGACACAGTAAAATCTCTCTTATGTTAACTTCTATGATGCAACAGCTAATAGCCCTAGTATCGAGCTCATATGCAGTTTTCTAGATCATTAAGGCTATTCCTCTTCCAAACAGTGATGTGGTCAGGTTCCAAGGCTTGCACGAGTATTAATTTATTTATAAGTGTCATCTCCCCAATCCTTAAGTACTGCAAGGGGGATACCTTATGCAATCTCACTAGGCAATACTAATTATAATTCATATACTCGACTTCATACAGGAAATATGGTTCCACCAGGATCTTTAGTCAGTAGCTAAGGAAGGGGAAAATGAAAATGGAAGTACAGTGGGAGAAATATCAGCAGGTCGGCGAATACTTATCATTTCCAGACTTACCTTTCACGTAGGCTGCTTGTGTACTTGCAACTGACGCCCGGGGTCTGTGAAAAAACATGTAACGTTGTTCCACTCAGTATAAAAAGACAAAAGTCGGAGTAAGCAGGAGCACTAATGCTGATGTGCCCTGTAGGACTTCTTGTTTCTCTCTGTCTGACTGACCTCGGGTCGAGGACACGGGTCCTGGTTTTGTTGTTGTAAACAGCCATTCGTTCGTAGCCTGCGGACAATCTGAAAAAAATGACAAAAACTCGCCGATACACAGTTCACAGGAAAAGGAGGTTAAAGTGTACCCTACCTAAAGGTGGTCCTGGCAGCCCTACCTGTTGGATAGGTCCTGAAACTAAACCTAAAGGTTGCTGGGAACGGTTGAGTTTTGAACACAACATCCTGCCTGCTTCTCTCCCTGTTCTTTCATAGAGAGAGCTCTTCTCTGGCTCTGTCTTTCTTTTGGTTTTGATTATATTTCTACTAAAATACTGCAGAGAGGTCGAACAACAGAATATTTATGAAAATATATATATATATATATATATATATATATATATATATATATATATATATATATATATATATATATATATAAAGTCTCACGTGAAAATAAAAGGAATTAGTACCAAGACTTTCAACTTTGGAATAAAAGTTGAAAGTCTTGGTACCAATTCCTTTTATTTTTCACGTGAGGACTTATTATATACTTCATCCACGGGACCATTGTGGAAATTACAATATATATATATATATATATATATATATATATATATATATATATATATATATATATATATATATATATATATATATATATATATATATATATATATACAGTATATATGTGTGTGTGTGTATTTATATATTTATTAATTATCATTACATATATATCTATATATACATGTATATATACTGTATATATATACAGTATATATACTGTATATATATATATATATATATATATATATATATATATATATATATATATATATATATATATATATATATATACACATACACACGTGTGTGCGTGTGTGTGCTCATAAGTATGGCCACTTCAGTGGATTGCCTGAAGGATTTATGTCCGCAGCTGTTGCCTGGGACGAACCGCTATTTAGGTTAATCCGGCAGGTATGGAGGTGAATCATCATAAAGTAATTGATACTAAGAACTCTTCTACCAGGTAATTTTTTACATTAATGATTCTCGCTTGATCATTTTAATTATTACGTGCGCACACATACACACACGTATATGCAACACAAATATAAATATACATATATATATATATATATATATATATATATACATATATATATATTATATGTATATATATATGTATATATATATATATATATATATATATATATATATATATATATATATATATATATATATATATATATATATATATATATACATACATACATATCTGATCTTTTCACAGACTTTCAGCCGTAATTTGACCGAAATACTTGTAGATAAAAGATAACAACTGTCGTTTTGAATGATAATATTTCTCTTGATAAAATTCACTACAATTAAACCAGCCTTCATTTGTCTTTCATTTATTTACATACAATTTGACGGGTGGAATTTATATGTCAACTATTACATACGAATAAACAAAAAACGATACGCAGTGAACATCCGTTTTCCCATAATGATTGTATAACGAACAAACATGCGCAACCAGCTACAAAACATAAATGAGAAAAGAGGAGGGATAAGCTGACATGAAGTGTTGTTCCCTCGACGGAACATAAAGCAGTTTAAGACTTGAATACTTGCAATATCTGTTAATTCTTAAGCAAAATGTACGAAGCGTGCTTTTAATAGGAAGAAGCATTTCGAAACTAAAAGGCTCACCGGAAAATCTGCGAAAATGGAGTATTCAATACATTAAAAAGAAAACTAGAAAAAAATTCGTGTTAAGTCATTATTTATCTGGAACGTCCAGTCATACTCAGTGTATGTAAGAATAAGAACCCCGTCCCCCTCCCCCCTCTATTTTATAACGCAACTTGTCTTTTTTTTTTTTTTTCCTTAGTTTCACCATCTCGATACGGTTGGCTTGACATGTAAGACAATGTTCTTCTCAGGATATCTAGATATGGTAACTGTTCGTTACCGTTAACTGTTCCTGTATCCATAACCTCACCTTCCAAACTGAAATACCGGTTACCAGTTACGGCGGAAGAGATGCAGCTTTTGCATTCCTGTCTCATATAAGGTAGCATTAACACACATCGCGTACAAGGAAAACTTGCTATAGCACTTATAGACTGTCCAGAAATGTCGCTTGTCGCTCTCATAATGCAGTCTACGAAACCGAACAAAAACAGAAATAATTTGCGTCGTTTTTGTAGAGAACTGTACTCCATGTATAGGACATCGTCAACTGCATAAGCTGCATACACACAAAAGGAGGTAAAGAACTCTCAAAATAAACTAGTTTAACGTTAGTGATGATTGCTGATTAGAGAAGAAAGGAAGTCAAGGAACTGAAAATGGATGTGGCGTGACTTTAGGTTGAGAGAAAAAGGAGACCACGATCGAGAGATAACCGTGTGAAATATGAGGAGCGGTTATAACGACCATTCCCGTAAGTCTCAGCATTTTAGTCAGATTGCTTAAACTATCTTGACCGCCAAAAATAATCGACCCATAAAGCTTAACTCAGAAGCCAGAGCGCGTTAATCAAACAGGATTCATCTCTCAAAATAGAACCTACGCTCAAACAAGTAACTCAAGTGATTGTTGTATCCTAAAAAAAGAAACAAAAGCAAAATGCAGCATTCGAGATATTCTCAAAGTCCTTGCACGGAAATGCCGTTAAACAGTAATGACTTGCATCCATGCGTTGCTAATTCGACCATACATGACTTGTCTTCTTGAAATAAAAGTAGTTACTCGACATTCTGGTCACCAGATTTCCGGCTGGCTGCGCGCTACATCTATAGGTCTGGTTTTTGTAAAATGAATTGCTCTGAACTTACGTTACTGCACTGAGTAATATTCCGTCGTGCACTAGCCAGGTTCTCGTTGCGTCCCTTAATCATTTGACTTGGCAGACCATTGGCTAATCATAACGCCCTCACCTTGGTATATTGCTCATGTCTGCACGTGGACGTGACCCTGTTAACGTACAAGCAAACAGTAATTACCCATGAATATATATCAATCTTTTCTCCGTCAATAACGAGTCGCTGCCACATTAACTCATCTGTTTAATGCAGAATAAGAGCTTTCTCTCCAAGCAGATAAAAATCACAGCTTCGCAACAGTTTCAACAAGACCCGTACACATACCACCATCCCTCTACATATGCTGGGCCACTGACCTCTGCAGCGCCACACACACACACACACACACACACACATATATATATAAATATATAAATATATGTATTCTCCTAGGGGGAGAAGCACCATCAACCAGTGTCCTGACGCGGGTGGGGGTGAAGAACATACATCGTGTGAAAACGGTTTTCTGAGTTTATTGGCGAGGTTACATACATAAGCAAGAACTTATCAGACCCAATGTTTTTTAACCACGCTGGTCGAAAGACGTACAGTGTAACAAATCTCATTTTTTTTTCTCATTATCCTAGAAGCACACGTGTGCACACATTCGCGCGCGCGCGCACGCGATCACACACATACATACATACATACACATATATATATATGTACTATATAAATAAATTTTTACCCACATCGGGACCGAACCCCAGTTTTTTATAGGCTATATATATATATATATATATATATATATATATATATATATATATATATATTTGTGTGTGTGTGTGTGTGTGCGCGCGCGTGCGTCGTGTGCGTCGTGTGTGCGCGCGTGCGTCGTGTGTGCGAGCGCGTGCGTCGTGAGAGAGAGAGAGAGAGAGAGAGAGAGAGAGAGAGCATTTGCTCTTTCGGGCTAATTCGAAAAAATTCATAAAATAATCAACGACTGAGAACCTTTTTGTGTCAAAACGGTGTCCACTTGATCTGCTGGTCAGTATTCAGCAATATCCTACTATCAGGTCTTCGGAGACATTAATTACAAATTCTCTTGATAAAACGGTTCCACCTTGATTCGTTGTACCTTCTCACAGTTATCGAAGCTTGGTCACATCACAAAAGATATCTGACTTAAGATTACTGGAATATATTATCAAACGATTAGGGCTTGACATTTCCGTTTTTGATAACAGGAAAGTAATATTTAAATCAAACCATAAAAATATTGCTGGAAATATCAAAATAATAACAATAAACACTTCAAATGTTGTTCTGGTCGTCCTAAAGGTTTGGGCTCTGCCTCTTCGAAGAAAATGTACCCCATGACATGCAATTATTCTCCCACAGATGTTTGGGTGTCGTGCCTGTGGAAGATGTGTCCCTCTAACCCCAACTTCTGAAACGCTTAATTCCTGGCTGTATTCTCAGTCACAATACTCCCATCTCTTCAAAAGGCAGGTCTAAGCTTTGAAATTCTCTTCCTGCTTCCATATTATTTGACTCTTATATTATCCCAGTTTTGAAAGAGGCAAGCCTACCGTTCCCATTCTTTTACTATTAACACCGTCAACGAAGTCAGACGAGGAGTCTGCTTGTTAAGGTGTCTCTTTGTTAGACAGATTCCGCATAAGATACGTAAGGATTTTTACAAGAGTTTACCGTAAGGCGGCCTCGTGGCAGGCTACAAATGAATAGTTTGCAGGAGAAATAGAGACGTAACTTTTGAGAAGCAGGGGACCTCTCTCCCTCCCCTCCCCTTCCGCCCCCGCTCCCCCTCTCTCTCTCTCTCTCTTGTTTACGACGACGATTACGGCACAGGGCAGCGTGGGACGTTTCTGCATCAATACAGAATACGTTCCATATAAGACTCAGCCTAGATTAGTTAGGGTTTATTATTATTATTATTATTATCATTATTATTATTATTATTATTATTATTATTATTATTCGGTAGATGAAACCTATTCACATGAAACAAGCCCACAGGGGCCTTTGACTTGAAATTCAAGCTTCCAAAGAATATGGTGTTCATTAGGAAGAAGTAAGAGGAAGTAAAGGGATATACAGAAAGAAGAGATCCCGCTTATTAAAAAAAAAAAAAAATATAAACTAATAAATAGGTAATCAGATAAAATGTGTTAAAATGCAAGAAGAATAGTATTAAGGTAGCATTGCATTGTATTCTCGCTCGAACTTCTGGAGTTCCAACTGCACGACATCCTCTGGGAGGCTGTTCCACAGTTCAACGGTGTGAGGAATAAAGGGCCTCTGGAACTGAGAAGTTCGACATTGGGGCACATTTACTGCATAATGGTGCTGCTGTTCAGCGAAGCTGGCTGCTCTCGGCAGATAAAGGGGATCAGGGATCAATTATGAATGCGAAAGATCTCTGCTATATGCCATACTGCTGCAGTTACCTTCGTTCAGCCTTGGCGGAAGTTTTCAGCCTTTTGAATGCTATCGTTCTTCCTAATTTTCTTGCCTTCATTAGTCTTGATCTAGGTCCCATGGCCCTATACATTAAAATAATAGGTGTCAAAGTTAATCAAGATAATTTCGTACCAGGAAAATGGACAAGAGATGAGCCGCTCTTGGAATGGTTCTAAAAAATACTACGGAGCGCGAGAGGGGTAGGAGCGGCCCATATTTGTGTTTAAGGACCTCACTATATTTCTATGAACAATTTCCAGCCTCCTCTTCGCCCTAACACCACTGGCACAGCAAAGGAGACGAAACGTCTAGAAACTGCTTGTGAAAACATACAATTTCCATTACTTGTTTAATTGTCGATCCACTGGAAGTCCACTACTCAGTATTTGTAATGAACAAGTGCTGTTTAAAGAATTACCCTCATTAAGTTGTATCATCACAACCCGTGTCAGCATGAGGCGTGCTTTGTCTAACAACACAACATTAAATCAGCTTCCAATGTAGCTTGACAAATTTAACAAATAACCCACCGGTCCCACATGACCAAACCTACTGTAGTTTTTAAAAAGTGAAGCTAGTCACGAGAAGAAGTACAAAAAAGTAAAAAAAATCAAGAAAGTAAGAATCTACAAGAAAGACAGAAAAACCATTTTTACCTAATCGATATTACCGCGAACACCTGCGCTTATCCAAGTTCACGTCAGACTGCGTGGCGCCGAAGGCTCTGGTTAGGCTGGTTGACACAAAGGAAAGAGAGGAGCGGTACCTGAGTTACAACAGAGCTGTCTCTCTTTCTCTCTCTCTCTCTCTCTCTCTCTCTCTCTCTGAGTATGTGGGAAGGGTGGAGAACGAGTGGCAATTTTCATAAGATAAACAATATAAATAATTAAGATGTCGCAATATCCGCTCTACCACTGAAAAATGCGAGGATGTGTAACGCTGTTTGTAGTAAATAACCATTTAAAAGAGGAACGCAATTCATAAAGGCTATTTATTGGTTTTTTGACCACTGACGACTTCGAGAAGGTAATAAAACTAGACATTTCTTTAAAGCATACAATTCATACTTTGTTTATTAAATATAAAAGTTATTCTCACTTCTTTAAAAACTAAATAAGTATTTTTGTTAGAGTATGTAGCGTCTTTCGATAATAATACAATAATATCTGCGCAATATGTGATAACTCTTTCAGAGTTCACGTAATTTCTTAACTCTACTTTGTTAAAGTTCAGAAAATTTTCTCTCTTTTTTTTAAGACATTTAGAAAGATAACAGACGTCTTTGAGATGACACGTAATATTGTACAGAATCTTTTAAGTTATGTTAAAAAGCTTGGCAGCGACAGGAGATGGAAATAATACATTACCTTTGTCACAGACTATATAAATCAAATTATGTGAATCTCCCCAAAGACGCAATAATACAATTTTAGTATGACATATATGAGGTCACTCCTGACGGACTAACGTTATCAAACGGACAGAAGCAAAGAAATGATAACGGAAAACAAACACACTGGTCGTGAAAGAAAGGTTGGCCAGCAACCCAGGATCTTCTGCTGATAAGAAACAAAATTCATTAATGGGGACGGCAAAAGAAAACATGAGTCCACTAAACTGCTGCAACGGAGAAGAAATGACGATTTTTTAAAGAATATTAGAAAATATGCCGAGTTCACTTCGTTCCGAGAAGTAGTATAAATTACCCCATCAGCAACATATAATTATAACCACTTGCGCTCTGTACCCATCCTGTGGACGTGACGGCTAATATCCTCCCTCTCTCTCTCTCTCTCTCTCTCTCTCTCTCTCTCTCTCTCTCTCTCATATACGTAAATATGAATAACTGCTCCATAAGTGTTCTTGCGGGGAACTTGTGCAACTCTCGAATGGCTGTACAGTCTCTAGTTATACGAACCATATATACAATTAAAGTTGTCCACATGAGATCAAACTAGTAAGGCGCTTACACTAAAACCTGAACCATCCGGTGATAAAAAGAAATAAATAAATGAATAAAAACACGTACTGACTTCTAAAGTTTGTTGTTCAATATCTACGTTTTAGCTTGTGAGACGATGCTGCCAGCACCATGCTGATAGACGCACAATACACATCAACACGCACGCACGCACACCTCTCTCTCTCTCTCTCTCTCTCTCTCTCTCTCTCTCTCTCTCTCTATCTATATATATATATATATATATATACATATATATATGCATATATAAACATCATATATATAATATATGTATATGCATATATATAAACATTATATATATATTATATATACACTGTATATATATGTATTATGTATGTATGTATGTATGCCAGTGTGAGCTCACACACACTTGCACACTCACACGTGCATGAAGCACCGCAGCGAAGACCGTAATTTGGAAAACACTACAAGATTTTACATAAGATGGTCCTGCAGTAATACGCAAAAATGCACCACGTAATATAGGAATTTCCGTTAAGTATAATATCCAGCTGTCTATGTGAAAGACGCGTTCAATGAACTTTGACCTTGAATACATATGAATAGGAAAAGTTACTGGTATCGGTGGATAAATATGACCGGAAATATGATTCAACGCTGACATGATAATCAGTGCTGTCTCCAGTGCAATATACATATATATGTATGTATGTATGTATGTATGTATGTATGTATAAGTATATATATACATATATACACATACATCTATATATAAAGAAATCAGATAATTGCTGCTTGTGCATCTATGGATGATGCGGCTGTGAATAGTTTTTTTTTTTTTTTAAACCAGAATCCGGCACAGGCTTTGTGGCATTTAGATGCAAAATAAAGATAGCAGTTCAGTCGCCGCTGTTCATAATGGTTCCGTAACTTCTGGTCGCGGGGCTAAGATATTTTCATGGGGAGAATTCCTGTAACTCCACGTGACTCATCTGAAAACCTTGGCGCCCCTCTTACAGCAGAGAGAGAGAGAGAGAGAGAGAGAGAGAGAGAGAGAGAGAGAGAGAGAGATAAATATTAGGACAATTTGTTTTCATCTTTTCAGGATTACAGAGACATTATGGGTCATAAAACGATGAAATAATAGAAACATACGAGAATGTGCTCTTGTTTTTTTTTTTTTTTTTTTTAAGAACTTAATGAGTCTACTCTGGGCTCGCACTGAGCAGCAGAAACTAATGGAAACTGTCTAATTTGGTAGTGAATGCAATGCCACTGATTATGAAACTGTCTTTAATTCTGCTACTCTACCAACAAGTGACTCAGGGTTAATACACTGATGTTTACCATACCGGCTATAAACATAAAATGTCTTAGGTGTGCTCGCGCGAAAACACAAGACACGCGATTCTAACAAAAGACTCGGCTGATGCGTCTTCTGTCCGGCAGTCTGGCATCATGATTCACAGGCAAACGATGTCCGAAGCATCTCAAACTTGTAATTAGCCCATATGTTGACAGTTAACTAAAATGTCACGAATCTCTTTATAAGTTTACGCGGTATAGTGCAAAAGAAGAGAAATGTGACGTACTTATAATTCTGCCTTTGCGACAAAACTGCAGAGCCCATACAGAGATATTCGGGCAAAGATTCTAGCTTAAAACAAAACGAAATTCACCTACTACCAGTATCTGACTCACACAAGGCGGCTAATGTGAGTAGGTGGCAATGTAATTGAATTATATGTTATGCAAAATTTCACAATACCTTCATCAAAACCTTTCGTTTTGGGGAAGTCTAATGTCTGATATATACAGTATATAGCTGTTGTTTTAGTTAAACCGTAAATAAGTATTCGATAACATATTAACTACTACTGAAAGATATTTATGTGCAGATAACAGAAAATGCAAGATTTAAGGACTGCCTTTTTCGAGGCAACTGATTCAGTCAGGGCACAACTCTTGGTAACCTACAGTACAAGTGTGTCCGCGAACATTCGACTTTCCCAGCACTCACTTGTCAATTTAGAAAATGATCGGGGTTGAACCCATAATTCAGTGTTTATCAAACCGATTCCAAGGTTATCGAAGCTTTTATATTAATTGCCCGGCATTACAGCTAATCTCAAAACTCCGTAACTGGAGACTGATGCCGTAATACGTTAGTTGGACGTATAACTCAAGGCTATGGACAATGCATACTGCTTACATACAGTCCGGTATACATGATTTGCACAAAAAAAAAATACTTGCTGTATAAAGTAACTACACGTCCATTGGCTATACTGCGCATGTGCGATGGATTTAGGAAAACATTCTAGCCACAACCATTCATTATGAACACGTCTACACACATGCAACTCACACATATGGTTCTTCGAAAAAGACCGGTCATTAACAGGCTCCCCCTCCCCCTCCCCTCATTCCTTCCACAACCGTACCCTTCCCTATCCACACATATCCCACAGCCACACAAATCTGGCGCAAAGCTTCGTCAGACTGCGTGGCACCACACAGTGACGTCACTCCGTCACGTGAACTAGTGACGTCACACGCACACCTGGTGAGGAAACATTCTTGGACGGAGGGATTTTGGAAGCTAACGAAATCGTCCGTTCGCCTTAAGATTCCGGCGCTGACTTTCACTCAGGATATGAGCTTGCGGATCGGCATTCTCCTGTCATTACCCTTCTTCGTGAATAAGCAAAGTGTAGACGTCACAAAATGGAAGAGACAAAAAATACAGAAACCAAAATACGTCACAACCTTGAACAATTTTAGGAACCTGCAGCAACCGGGATGGACAGGAAAGACACTTTGATGATGATAATATACCGTGATACCGCAGGAGACTGCATTTAGAAAAATACTCTGATCCACAGTTGCACATTAATTTCTTCCTTTTCAGTTTCATATAACCAAAATGTTCTTAAAATCGTTTACTTTGTTCATAAAAACTGTCAGTCAACTCAAATGATATTTCAGTATTACTTCCATTTCACACATTTCCTAAGACCTGACTCTATCACCGAGAAATTCACGAGAATTTGCCCTGTTATCAAGTAATGGCCTCATTAACAGAACAAAAAGTGATATAAAATACTGCAGTACATATCCTCTCTCCGAAACAGCCCTCAGAATTACCGCCTCCATCGAACACACACACACACACACACGCACTGTCACACACACACACACACACACACACACACACACACACACACACACACACACAATTTCCAGAAATCAGGAACATAAAAAAGCAGTGAGTCAGCGGCATATAATATCCCTTCGTACGAAAGTTCCTACGTTGACACATTACTCAATTTCTGATCCCACACTTCCCGTTAGCCAATTCTTTCAGAAACAGGGGCGTCTAACATGCGATTGCAATGAGTGATTTTCTTTAATATGTGTTTTCCGGAAATATAGGCGGAAAATGCTCTGGGGGAAAATCGCCTTGTGCGCGGTTTTATTCCTAAAGTCGTGCGGCATTTTCCATTTGATCAGATCGGTCTTCTTCTTGCATTGGGTAACTACTACTAAGGTAAAACATCTATGAAGTATTTATGGCGGATTATTGAATTAATTAATAACAATTCTCAGTGACTTCTTATAGAATATAAGTGATTCAAATTTAACTGCCTTCATAAAAGGTTCGAAATTATAGGAATCCGTGGGACTTACATAACCATCACAAAATATTCTTGTAACTTTAACACATAAAGTACAATTATTTCAAAATAGGTGCAAAAACTCTAAATTTCTTATCACAATCTCTCTATTTTTCGTACGTCTTACACGTACACACACACATACACCCACACAAACACATATAAATAAATATATATATATATATATATATATATATATATATATATATATATCTATATATATATATGTGTGTGTGTATATATATAATTATATATCATACATACATATCTGTGTATATATACAAACCCCATATATATATATATATATATATATATATATATATATATATATATATATATATATATATATATATATATATATATATACAGTATATACAGTACATACATATGTATGTATGTATGTATGCTTGTGTGTGCATGTTCAGAAACTTATAAATATACACACATGTGTATGTGCATAATCAGTTCTTATCCTTGCCAGCTAAGTTCACTGCACTGCACTGTTTGGAAAACAATATCCAGAAATGGCATGCCTGTAAATGGGTCGATCAATACAAATTTTTTCAGAAAACAACTAAATTTAAATAAACCTCACCCACATGGAAATGACGTACTTTAAAAGTACTCTACTCACACTTTAGTTTCGAATTTAAAATACTTTATAAGAAACGATAAGTATCTAACAAGTTTTCAGAATCTTGATATGAAGGTTTTTAATGAAAACGTTTTAGATTTTGCTCGGGAAACTGTTGCCAATAGTTTCATGGAAACTGGAAATGAAAAAATATAAAAA
>NC_089748.1:75241649-75249149 GCF_040412425.1 Macrobrachium rosenbergii
CCTAAACACACAAGTGTGGAAATGCCTGCTGACGACGTGCGTTCAACCACATGAAGGGGATATTCAGTGCTCTTGCTAGACCCGCAAGGGCACACACTAGCACGTGGTCCAACTGTGCAAGCATTTCCCAGAAGGGGGAATCATGCTTGTATTGCCTATTTCCGAAAGCATTACCGATAGCAATGATGAGAATCAATTCAGCTAGTCAGAATAGTCTAAAAGGAGAGAGAGAGAGAGAGAGAGAGAGAGAGAGAGAGAGAGAGAGATGTCCCTAAGAACTCTGTACTGTTTAGTGTAATCAAGTGAAGGTCGGAAATCAAGCCACACTGTAGGTTAAACTGCATAGGGAACCTTCATTACAGATGGCACAGACTGATTTGAGCTTCATAAGAAGCTAGAAGGTAATAAACCGTTGGAAAAAGTTAGATAAGGAGTCAGCTGTATGATGACAATTTGCCATTGATGAGGATAGGCGAATTTGTCTTTAGAAAGAATAGTCATGAATCAGACTGGGGAGGATTAGCTAAGGGCCATTAGGCAATCCCTTCAGTTTCGGATGATAACTGGGATCTAGATTACCTCTAATCCCCGTTTAAAAAAAATCGTGAAAGTGTGGTTGGTCTCCGGATCCAGATCAGATTGCCTTCAGAGAAATTTTGTGCAACTATGGTCATTTTCCGGGTCCAAACTACTTTTGACCAACGCTTTTCAAAGGTTACAAGGAAGTCCCGTCGTCATTCAGTGCCAGACTACCTCTGGCCAGCATCTCAGAACTGTTTATATGGATCTGCATTCTCCTTGCCTCTATATAATTTTTCCAGAGTTTTCTAGACATTTTGTTTGTCATCTAGATCCGGATTATCTGAGGTCACCCTATTAAAAAAAGCTGCACGAACATGACCATGATCTAGACATGGATTATCTTAGGCCACTTTCCTAAATTGTTTATGAAAGTAGTTACTAGATGCTGATTACCTCTGAATTTTCCAAAACTCATGAAATTCAGCCTTTAAACGGATTCTCATTAGTTCATGCTACCCTTTGTTTCATAAAAAAAAGGTGTTATGACAGGTAAGTCATGAGAAGTGGGATAATCTTCTTACGAAACAGGTAGACAAGAGACAGTGACGTCAGGCACATTGACAAAAATTCAACCAAAATCAAGTAAAGTTGTTAGATCCCACTATCATCAATAGCCTGTATGTTCTGGTATCTTTCTATTTATGGAAATATTCAAGAAATGAAGCAGACACTCGGAAATCGAAAAGCAGTGACATTAGTTTCATTTAATAACACCAATGCAAAATAACAGCAGAAGTATTGTACAAGGACATCACAAACATTAATCGTCATAACGCCAGTCACATCCCTTCCAACACAATTATATACTTGTTCATAATATCACCTATCCAACTCTAGGAAATAAACTCCTGCGTGTTACATTTTAAAGAAACAAAACAACAAGAGATAAAGTATAAAATGATGCAAGTGACAGCCAACGCATGACGGATTTCGTAATTCGCCTGACCGCAAGGCCGACGCTCCCCTCTGAAGTGCAAATAACTATAATCCTTAATGACATCCCCGCTTATCGGTTTTCGACTCCCATGAGTCATCGCTCCATCTGGCGGTCGTTAAACCAACTGATTTATTTCACAGCTTCGTTTTACAGCGATGGCGAGATTCTCCTAAAAAATATTACCGTCACTCGTATTCCGGGAAACATTTTTTTTTACCAATATTGCACATTCGTGTGTTTTTCCTATTTCTATATCGACCTCTAATGAAAGTAATGAATGCGATTGCTTAACTTGTGATAATAAAGTGGACTGATCGATCGATTTCATCCATGTATTGCCGCCACTCAGAAATAGGTCACAGGGACGAGAAAATCACTGTTAAGAAAAGACCAAACGTAAAATCCTCTCCTATTAAAAAAAGTTTGCATCAAATCTCCAAACATACACAAATATTAAAGATAATTAAAATTCAAAGTATCATAAAATTAAAATAAGCCTTTCCATAAATTACTGCCGTTTTTTTTTCGTTTAAATTACAGGTAGATTCACACAGTCAATTGATGAAAGCCGTTTAATAGAAAACGAAAATCTATTCGACCAGGTTACTGATCGCAGATCATCAGTTACACGTGTGTTCGGTTCAGCCATAATTGTGTGTGTGTGTGTGTGTGTGTGTGTGTGAGCGGCCGCGCGCGTGTGCCTGCCATTCTTCAAATTTGTGTGCAGAGTGAGTTAAAACACATTTAGAACAAAACAGAAACATAAGTAGGTAAAATGAAATAAAAAGAGATGTTCAAACGTCGTCAAATTTCAGGTTCAAATTAATTTTGCCACCTTACTAACTGTTGTTATCAAAATGTAGCAAATTTAAAACTCTGAGAATTAGGATTTCTACAAAATATTTAATTTGTTACTTCAAACATGAGATAAACATTTCTCACACACACATGCATGCATGCAAAAATATACACGCATGCATACATACATGCATACGTGTATATATATATATATATATATATATATATATATATATATATATATATATATACACAAACACACACACACACACACACATATATATATATATATATATATATATATATATATATATATATATATATATATATATATATATATATATAGATAGATGCAACAGAAGAATTCCGTGGAAAGCGGAGTCGAATAAGGAATAGGTAGACCAGTACTTGAGGAAACATTCTTTATTGCGACTAGTTTTCGAGTTCTAACACACCCCATCATCAGGCATCTAAAATAACAAATAAATACAATGAAAAAAAAAACACTCATTAAAATGAAATAAAATTAAACATCAGAACTAACTACCAAGAATTAAAATTGAACAGTACCGTTTAACCTATAGCAAGGAGGCAAGAGAGAGAATACAAGGCAAATACAAAGATAGTTACAGAAGATAGACACAGAATTAAAAACAAAGCAACTCAACTGACCGTTCATTATTACAGAGTGATGGTTTTCTTTGATGGTATATAATGTTTCAATTGTGGTTAGCTCACATCACTAGAACGACTGGCTAATATAGAAAAAGAATCTATACTCAGAGGATGGTCATGCTGATGGCAGTGCTCACGAATGGCACTAAATGCTTGTTTGTTAAGTGGCCTGTTTGTTCTAATTGATCGGCCTAGGTGTTCAAAGGCACGGACCAGAAACTGGCGCTTTGATTTACCAATATAAGTTGCATTACAGCAACTACATGTATATATAGACTACAGATGACTGTAGGTCTTTGGGCACCACGTGTCTTTGAACTTGAAAAACTTTCGTATTACATTTTTAGGCCTGAATATGACTCTGAGACTAACTTGAGGGTAAAATTCCAATAGTAATTTACATAAACGGTTTCTCAAGGAAAAACTGCTTTTACCCATGTAGGGCAAGGAAAAATAAATTGTAGCTTTGTTTACTGTCACTTTTGGGGACGTGGATCCATTAGTTTTAGGAGTTGTTTGCCAATGTATGTGTCAATAAATTTAGCTTTCAATCCATTATGAAAAGAATATCTTTGATACAAGAAAATTCAAAATGTAAGCTAAAATAATTGGAACAAATCTGGAATGCCTAGTCACTAAAGTTTTCACTAAGTTCCTCTTAAAATTAATAGGTATAAAGATGAAAATTTGGTTGAGAGTCCAGTGAAAGTTGGTTTCTATACACCTCTGTATGAAACTCACTATCTTTGCAGCTTACAGGGAACATCCAGAAAGGCCAGCTTTCCATCAGTCTCTATTTCTGACGTAAATGTGATATTTTCATGCTTCGAGTTTAAATACTCTAGAAACAAAGGAATGTGCGTGGGAGATCTGAAAATTAAAAAAGTGTCATCTACATAGCGTCTATATAAAAGTGGTTTTGAAAGATGCCGGACATTCGTTCAACCACCTAACCTCATGATATGCAAGAAAGGCATTAGCTAACGTTGGACCAGTGGATTTCCATGGCAACCCCATCCTTCTGCTTATAAACCTTTTCATTGAAGATGAAAAAGCAATCAGTTGCTGCTAGAGATAAAGTTTATGAAGTTGAGTTTTGTAAAATATAGAATTTTATCAGAATCACTGTATAAATTATTAATGCAAATGTCAGTGGTTTCAACTAAAGGTATATTCATGAACAGTGACTTCACATCAAAGCTTGCCATAACACAATTATCAAAAACTTTTACTCCTATCTCTTTAACAAAAGTAAATGTATCTTTAACCGTGTACTCATTAATTGTTATAGGAGCAAGAATGGGCACCAGGTACTTGGAAAGTTTGTAGTTGAAGGTACCTATAGCTGACATGATGGGTCGTATGGGACACAGTTTTATGCACCTTTGGCAAACCATATAATATTCCTGGTCTGGAACCTGTTGTATAAAGATCTGAATAAACACCATCATCAATGGAATTTTCTGATTTCAGTTTTCTCAAAGAATCTGTTAATCTTATCCTCCTTGTTCAAAATGGTTAGGAGAACATCATCTCGAACTCTTTCAAACTTAGTATGGTCATTTCAAAACCTCATTTACTTTAGAAATATAATCGGTCTTGTTAAGAACAACAACACCGTTACCCTTGTCTGGTTTGGTAATGACTATGGATTTGTCTTTGCTAAGTGCCTTATTGTGTCGTACTCTTCTCTGGATATATTATGTATAAAACTGTCTTTTTACAATAGAAAGAAGAAAATGCCAAATGTTTCAGAGAATTCTTGAAAAACCAAAACCTTTATCATGTTTGTCATAGAAATCAAATTTCAAAATATTTTTGAAAAACATTTCAAAAGTACAAAAGTGATTGATAAAATCAGGTCTACCGTAAGACAAAACAAACTTCATTCCTTTACTTAACACTTTCTTTTCAATATCAGAGAAGACTTTACTGGAGTAACTAAATAACACTTTATCATGCGGGACACCATCGTCACTCACAAAGATTGCCAGCGCCAGTTCTTATGCAGGGAAGAATCATCTAAACGACGGCAGTTGCAGGTTCTGTCATCGAGAATGAACGACCTGACTACTCAACTACGGAATGCAGTGTCTTGGATTGACTTTAACCACCTTCGGAATCTTATTGAGCGTAAGAATGGTGCTACCATATCGCGAGTGAGCTTTACACAACAAAATAAATTACGTAAATTAGGCTTTGTGAGTGACGATGGTGTCCCGCATGATAAAGTGTTATTTAATTACTCCAGTAAAGTCTTCTCTGATATTGAAAAGAAAGTGTTAAGTAAAGGAATGAAGTTTGTTTTGTCTTACGGTAGACCTGATTTTATCAATCACTTTTGTACTTTTGAAATGTTTTTCAAAAATATTTTGAAATTTGATTTCTATGACAAACATGATAAAGGTTTTGGTTTTTTCAAGAATTCTCTGAAACATTTGGCATTTTTCTTCTTTCTATTGTAAAAAGACAGTTTTATACATAATATATCCAGAGAAGAGTTATGACACAATAAGGCACTTAGCAAAGACAAATCCATAGTCATTACCAAACCAGACAAGGGTAACGGTGTTGTTGTTCTTAACAAGACCGATTATATTTCTAAAGTAAATGAGGTTTTGAATGACCATACCAAGTTTGAAAGAGTTCGAGATGATGTTCTCCTAACCATTTTGAACAAGGAGGATAAGATTAACAGATTCTTGAGAAAACTGAAATCAGAAAATTCCATTGATGATGGTGTTTATTCAGATCTTTATACAACAGGTTCCAGACCAGGAATATTATATGGTTTGCCAAAGGTGCATAAAACTGGGTGTCCCATACGACCCATCATGTCAGCTATAGGTACCTTCAACTACAAACTTTCCAAGTACCTGGTGCCCATTCTTGCTCTATAACAATTAATGAGTACACGGTTAAAGATACATTTACTTTTGTTAAAGAGATAGGGAGTAAAAGTTTCGATAATTGTGTTATGGTAAGCTTTGATGTGAAGTCACTGTTCACGAATATACCTTTAGTTGAAACCATTGACATTTGCATTAATAATTTATACAGTGATTCTGATAAAATTCTATATTTTACAAAACTCAACTTCATAAACTTTTATCTCTAGCAGCAACCGATTGCTTTTTCATCTTCAATGAAAAGGTTTATAAGCAGAAGGATGGGGTTGCCATGGGAAATCCACTGGGTCCAACGTTAGCTAATGCCTTTCTTGCATATCATGAGGTTAGGTGGTTGAACGAATGTCCGGCATCTTTCAAACCACTTTTATATAGACGCTATGTAGATGACACTTTTTAATTTTCAGATCTCCCACGCACATTCCTTTGTTTCTAGAGTATTTAAACTCGAAGCATGAAAATATCACATTTACGTCAGAAATAGAGACTGATGGAAAGCTGGCCTTTCTGGATGTTCTCGTAAGCCGCAAAGATAGTGAGTTTCATACAGAGGTGTATAGAAAAACCAACTTTCACTGGACTCTCAACCAAATTTTCATCTTTATACCTATTAATTTTAAGAGGAACTTAGTGAAAACTTTAGTGACTAGGCATTCCAGATTTGTTTCAATTATTTTAGCTTACATTTTGAATTTTCTTGTATCAAAGATATTCTTTTCATAATGGATTCGGTGCTAAATTTATTGACACATACATTGGCAAACAACTCCAAAAACTAATGGATCCACGTCCCCCAAAAGTGACAGTAAACAAAGCTACAATTTATTTTTCCTTGCCCTACATGGGTAAAAGCAGTTTTTCCTTGAGAAACCGTTTATGTAAATTACTATTGGAATTTTACCCTCAAGTTAGTCTCAGAGTCATATTCAGGCCTAAAAATGTAATACGAAAGTTTTTCAAGTTCAAAGACACGGTGCCCAAAGACCTACAGTCATCTGTAGTCTATAAGTATACATGTAGTTGCTGTAATGCAACTTATATTGGTAAATCAAAGCGCCAGTTTCTGGTCCGTGCCTTTGAACACCTAGGCCGATCAATTAGAACAAACAGGCCACTTAACAAACAAGCATTTAGTGCCATTCGTGAGCACTGCCATCAGCATGACCATCCTCTGAGTATAGATTCTTTTTCTATATTAGCCAGTCGTTCTAGTGATGTGGAGCTAACCACAATTGAAACATTATATACCATCAAAGAAAAACCATCACTCTGTAATAATGAACGGTCAGTTGAGTTGCTTTGTTTTTAATTCTGTCTATCTTCTGTAACTATCTTTGTATTTGCCTTGTATTCCTCTCTTGCCTCTTGCTATAGGTTAAACGGTACTGTTCAATTTTAATTCTTGGTAGTTAGTTCTGATGTTTAATTTTATTTCATTTTAATGAGTGTTTTTTTTCTTTCATTGTATTTATTTGTTATTTTAGATGCCTGATGATGGGGTGTGTTAGAACCTCGAAACTAGTCGCAATAAAGAATGTTTCTCAAGTACTGGTCTACCTATTCCTTATATATATATATATATATATATATATATATATA
>NC_089748.1:75251649-75274149 GCF_040412425.1 Macrobrachium rosenbergii
GGAAAGTGAACACGCGTAAGGGAATATACGTTTTATATTTTAGCCAAACAAGGTATATCTAATGAATACTAACCACTGAACGGGATTTGAGAATCTTCCAGTAACTCCCAAACCTTTATGAGAATATTGACGATATTTATGGAAAATATTATTAACGGGACAAATAATCATTCATCAGATTTCAGTTTGATCAGGATCTGAAATATGACCGGCATATACAGTATGTGTTCACAGGAGAGAGAACCCTTCCTTCAATAGTGTCGAGCCCCAGAACGGGAAAACCGCAGCCAACCTCGGATATTGCATAGAAAGAGAATAGAATATAGAATTTCGGCCATATGCCAAGCTCTGGGACCTATTAGGTCATTCAGACCTGAAACGGAAAATGACAGTAAAAAGGTCTGAAAGGTGTAAAGGAGGAAAACCGCGCTGTTGCACTATGAATCAATTGTTAGGAGAAGGTGGAAAGTAAGATGGGAGAGAGTGTGTGTGAACGGAGGTACAGTAAAAGGAATATAAAGGGTTGCAGCTACGGACCGAATGGACGCTGCAAAAAACCTTAAGTAATGCTTACAGTGCACCGCATGAGGTGCACTGAGCACTACCCTTTTACGGGAGACTGTACAGAAAGAAAACAGGTGTTAAGGGCTTTCACTTCTCAGGTGATGACGAATCTGTCCAATAAACAGATGTATTTCAAACGACCCGAGAAACTTAGGGGAAGGCGGAACGTTGCTCATTCTAGACGCGAATCCAACGCACACCTGACCAAACCGACTGACTCCAAAAATCACATGTCCACCCAATAGGACAGCCATTTTTTATTTAAATGTGGATACGAAATGTGCAATGTATGCGCAAACATTACTCTAATAACATTTTGCATGTATCTTCTCTTTCAGTTGTTAAGGGAGTAACCTCTATGCCCATAACAGATAATCAGACATCTTTAATACTGTTAATCACAAGAGCACGACTTTCAGAGATTTGCTAACGGTCACCTTTGACAGATAACGGAAGTTTTAGTTAGTAAAGCTTATGGCTCGAAAATATTCCAGATCATCAAAGATATGTATGTACAGGAGGATTCTCAGGATAAGAAGATTTAAAGTCATATACCAGCGTTTACAAATAAGTGTTGTGTGCCGACTATTATTCATCCCGTACATTACTACATGTGTAATGGGAAAGGAAATACTCCAGTGAAATAAAGACGTACAAAGATTTCCGCGATACGGTCCACTACGTAATAATTAAATACCTACAGTATGTAAGACTTTCTTCATATCATTTGTTTCTGTATTTTTCTTATTATCGTCGCTGGCCAAGGTCTGGTTCCAAACGTATAACGCTTCAAGATGTTTGTGGCGCTTTTTGTTCCGTCGCTTTATAATTCATACTTCAGCTGTCTTTCTAGTGTTCTAAATATTCAAACGCAGAAGAATTCGAAATATGAATGATAACGACACCAAAAAGGGCTATTTGAATGACAGAGTGAGAAATAACAATAATATAGAGATAGATGTTAAACAAAGTCAATATAAATATACGCACATGTGTAAGTGCATTCACAGGCATGTGCGTGTGTGTATGAAGAGGAAAATAAAATGAAAAGAAATCTGCACTAAACAGCTAATGGACATGAGGCTGAAGGAGAGCGATAAAGGAATACACTAGGATACTGTAGGCTCTTTTAAAACAAGAAAAAATAAGAGCAAATGCCCTAGACCCCTATCCTCCAAGAAGGGAGGGATAGGGGTAGGGCGGATCGCCCCCTCCCTGCTTGCTATAAATCTGTCCCTAAGGGAGGCCTCTAGTTCTCTCTTTCTTGCTGGGGGCGCTGAAAGGTTCCCTGCTGTAGGTGATAATGGCTGCGGTGTTGTAGAGAGAGAGAGAGAGAGAGAGAGAGAGAGAGAGAGAGAGAGAGAGAGGACTGTTGAAAAGGTGGAAGTAGTACAAACTTAAGAAATTATGGACACTAATACAGGTAACTACAAAGGAAAACGGATGCGGAATTACTTTGATTTAATACCTGGGTACGTATTATGATTCATATTCCAGATTATTACAGTTTGTGATAATAATAATAATATAATAATAATAATAATAATAATAAACTTCTATAAATGCACTACAGTAAAATACTGTTACTACTATTCCTATCATTTTTATTACTATTGCAGTTATCATTTTTATTCTACATTAAATTTCGATGATGGCTGCGAAAGTGTTATGAGCAATTGTGTTACTCATCATAGTCTGCTTGGCATAGTCTCTACGAAATTTTAAATGGCCAAGATACAGGTTTGAGCTGCGTTGCCATTTTGGCAACCCTGTGATGCTATAAAGCAATTTTGTGGAACGTTCTGCTATCGAGTTCTGAACATTATGAATCAATATACAAGCCAGTTGAGTTCTTGTGTCACCGTACGTTTTCATACAGTGGTCAAAATACTGAACATTTGCTAGGCTTCAGTGAACCGCTCTGTCATCACAAAGGAAATTCTGAATGCCTATTTCAATCAAAATTTATCTTCACCGTATTCTTAGAAACTCGGGCTGTTTTAAACAAAAGTCTTGCATTTAAGAATATTTCATTCTCCTGAACTGTAAGAAGATGAGTATAATTAATTAGGGACTCTCGGTGGAGAAATAATGTAAGACTTTAGTTTGAAAAGTCATGCTTTGTTATGAAATACTTTTGAAATTGGTACATGTTACTTGTATATATATGAATGTTAAGTTTAAAATCGTGCTTTCATTTCCTGCGTTTTCTTAGTAATTTCTACTGCATCACAAGATATAAACTTTCAGTAAATCCTGTTCAAAGGTTTTCGTTGTTTGATGTTCAGAAAGAAGGAACCTAGGTTTTTCAGCATCCTTGAGACTGTAATTAAGTGTCATTTTTTTTATTATCAAAATCCCCAACTATTGTAGATGATTCTTCATGCGTTTCAAGTTGGAAAAGGAATACAAAGGAAAGAAATACGAATTGTGACCTTTGAATTCATTACTCGACAGCACCAATTCAGTGTGATACCGCGAACAGAAGCTAATTTTTAACTTCTCTATGTCTACGTGGAATAATAATAAATGAAACTTTCATTAAATCACATAATATTTCCTAGCATAACGTTCAAGTCTAAGGAATGAAAATCTGTGACAGATGCTTTCGCGTCTACCAGAAACATTTCTGAAGTTTGTATCGCGTAAGAACAGAATGCGTGAACGAAATAGAAAGACGGCGAGGGGAGAATATTTTTTAACACTAGATGAAATGTTAAGGCACTTTATGAGGAAAGGATGTGCTCAAATGTGATACGGAATGTATATATATTTTGAATACATTCGAAATAAGGTTTTGAAAGAAATGTTCAGAAACTATAGTACATCTTGTTAGAGCGAAATCGGAGCATCAAAGTCAAGAATTAGATGTGGAGTGCGCAGTCTCTCTCTCTCTCTCTCTCTCTCTCTCTCTCCTTTACTTTTAAAAATAAACGGGGCGCATGCCATATCGGCTCATCTTATGATTTTAACTGGGTGGAGCGGGCTGAGCGCCACCAATTTAGATTTCCAATTGTATAAAAACTCGAGTGCCCAAAGAGAGATCTAATCCGGATCCAATTATATCTTCTGGGAAATCAATTCATTCTCTCATCTTGCGGGTAAATAAAGTATATACATATGAATACATACATTGTTCAAGAATAATTTATTTCCCTTAATATGAGTTGGCTCCAGGGAGAAAGCAACTGAAGTCACTACCACATTCATTCTTTGACTTCTGGAACGTGATTCAATCCCCTGTGCAGAAAACTTCCTCGACATTAGCCGCTTCAGACAGCTACACAGATAGCTCATCAGAAGCACGTCGACCTACTCTAAGCTGATTGTGCCATTCACCTCTATCTTGCACGAAATTTTGTACAAAGTGAACGCTTCCTTTGAACATTATCTATTCATCACTTTCTAGGTATGCCTCTCCTCTTCGCCGTAACACTTTCGAATTATATATTCTTTTTTCATCACTTTATCGTTCTCCATTTTTCCCATTTAACTAAACCCTCTCAGAAAACAAACTCACCCATCCTTCTATCTATGGTGACGTTTTTACAACTTCTTTGTATCTCCACATTTCACACCCCTTTCAATTCTTCTCGTGCCACATGCACTGCTAAAGCAATATTTCGCAAAAGCTTCAGCCTTTCCTCTTTCACTTACAGTCAACATTAACACTTCAGTTGCATAGAGAACTATCCCTTCATATACCTTATTCGCTTTCCTCTGTTAGGTATCAAGGGGATTATTTATTATTATCATTCAGCAGATGAAACCTATTCATATGGAACAAGCCCACAGGGGCCACAGACCTGAAATTCAAGCTTCCAAAGAATATGGTGTTCATTAGGAAGAAGTAACGGAAGTCAAGGGAAATACAAAAAGAAGAGATCCCATTTATTAAAAAAAGAAAAAATAAACAAAAGGGATGGGATCGAATAAAAGAAGAGACGTGAAATACTCCTTGATAAAACTTGAAGATCAAGGAAGAGTGTGGGAAGGGTGAACAGGAAACAAACTTGTTAAGGAAACTCAACTGTGGAAACCAGGTCCATCCATTGACCAACAATAATCACACAGAAGGCTCCAGAGTGAGATGTAATCCACAGACTCGGTGGAAATTGCTAACGGGATAAAGAAGTGTAATGTAACATAACTGAGAACTTGATATGTGTGACAAGAGCATTGGTTGCCTGTGGGATGAACTTCCTGATACAAACGAGTTCTATATATATATACATATATATATATATACATATTATATATATATGTATATATATATATACATTATATATATATATATATATATATATATATATATATATATATATATATATATATATATATATATATATTGTAACGATCTCCTATGAGTTATACTCTAGGAGTAGGTGAGGAGTCATTACACAAACACACAGACACTTGGAAATATTAAACCAGAACAATAAGGAACGTAAATGAAATATGAGGAAATAATCAAGACATATAATTACACAAATAACTCCTGTTCCCACTAATCAAACACAGCACAACTCTTACATAAATAAAATAGAATTCTTAACTTAAGAATACATCACAACTGAAATATTTCACAAACACTCTTTACGTATGTAGAACAAAATAAAGGTACCACAACAGAGCAGCTCGAGAGAAGTTAAAGGTCCCGCAGTCTGAGAGCGAAGACAACCAGTCACAAAGCCAAGGAAGTAAACAGAAAACAAGAAGCAGCAAGGAGTCTTGAGAGAAGGAAAGGAAGGGTGGCAGTGTACATAAACAAGGATTCTTGAACATATATGATTAATGCATATCATATCAGTAGATACAAATATGGTTCTTAGCAGCTCCCCAGGCCTAAAAGGGGGCTGAGAAGTGTCACGATGATCATTCATATTTGGTGGATGGCAAGGGTCGCTTGAAGATGCCTAAATGTGAGCCAAGGCATCTACTAATTTGTTTTCTGATCCAGGAATATGAATCCCTGGATAACGAAAGACCACCGGAGCAGCTTCCTGTTGTGGAGCTTGGCTCTTTCAAGGAAGGACAGTGGCAAGTGGTCTGATAAGACTGTCACAGGGGTATTTTTGTGTTGAAATGTAGAAGTGCAGCTACTACACCATAGAGCTCTTGCTCTACAGTAGACCAACGCTGCTGAGTGGCAGAGAACTTCCTGGAAAAGTATGAAACAGGAAGCAATGGGGATTCATCAGATGGCTCTTCATTACTGGACTGCAGAAGCACAGCACCAATACCTGTGTTGCAAGCATCAACCTGCCGATAAAAATGCTTGTACACATCTGGGCATTTCAAGACTTGACGGGAGGTTAAAATAGTTTTTAACTGATTGAAAGAGTCTTGGCATTCAGGTGACCAAATAAATTTTGCTTTAGTTGATGTGAGCTCATAGAGAGGTTTTGTAACAAGAGGAAAATTTTTACAAAATCTACTGTAATAAGCAGACATTCCAAGGAAAGTGTGTACTTGCTTACGGCTAGATGGCACTGGATACTCTAAGACTGCCCTTATGTAACTATCTTTAGGTATGACAGAGCCACTGCCAATTACATGACCTAAATAGTTAACTTTGGCATTGCCAAAACAGGATTTTGAAAGATTAATGGTCAAATGGTTTGTGTGAAGTTTGTGGAACAATGCTTGCAATGTTTCAAAATGCTTATCCCAGCTGCTTGTTGCAACAACCAAGTCATCCAGGTAGGCATATTCATCTTCAAGATCTCTGATCAACTCATTCATCACATGCTGGAAGGTAGCAGGGGCATTACACATGCTGGAAGAATGTTGCACTGAAACAAGTTAAAAGGAGCAATGAATTCACTGATCTCACTTGCATTTTCAATTAACTGTATTTGATATTAGCCCTTTAAGAGGTCTATTTGAGTTAAATAATTGCAGTTTCCTATATTTTCCAAGATATCTGGGTAGGAGTCCTTCTGTGTAACACTGTTCACTCGTCTATAATCTGTGAACATCCTCACTTTCCCATTGGGGTTGGCAACTAATATGCAAGGCGAAGCCCAAGCCGAGCAACTAGGGGAAGCTAATCCATTATTTAATAAATATTCAACCTCTCTTTTCATCAGCTGTAGTTTCTCACCTACAATATGATAATATGGTTGACGAATAGGACTTGTATTAGGGAAAAGCTTCATGTCATGCAAAATAATATTACAATTACCAGGAATATCTGAAGATACACCTTCATATTTGAGTAACAGACTCTCTAATTGTGTTCTCTGCTCACAAGTGTTCAAAATACTTATCTAAGGATTCAAGAACATCAGAGTTGGAACAATCTGTCCACGAAGTATTCAGGTCTAAGTGAATATCTTCTCATTGTAGTCTTTGGTACCCCCACTTACTTCACAGGGCTGTGGACTGTCATTAAAAAACACTGGGGAAATCCTATGGTAAGGTTTAATTAGGTTGACATGAACTAGCTGGGTAGACTTCTTCCTGTCAGGGGTAGAGACAACATAATATTTAGTCTTTGGTACTCCCACTTACTTCACAGGGCTGTGAACTGTCATTAAAAAACACTGGGGAAATCCTATGGTAAGGTTTAATTAGGTTGACATGAACTAGCTGGGTAGACTTCTTCCTGTCAGGGGTAGAGACAACATAATTAAGTTTATTAATAGCTTTTGTTACCTCATATGGTCCAGAGAACTTACATTTTAGTGGAGATTCTGGAATTGGAAAGTATACTAAAACATTGTCACCAACTGTGAACTTTCGCTCTTTAGCTTTTGTGTTATACTTTGCTTTCATTTCTCTTGCGAGACTTTCAGATTATCATAGGCAAATTTATGAATTTTGTCAAATTTGTCTTTCATGTTTTGTAAGTACTTAGTAACTGTAACAGGAGTGACTACTTCAACCTCACCAGATAAATTTTCTTTAACAACTCTTAGCACATCTCTAGCCTCTCCACCAAAAAGCATTTCAAATGGAGAAACTCCAATGGACTTATTTGGGACACTGCGTATCATGAACATCAAAAGGTCTAGATTTTCATCCCAATCCCTAGTAGATTCCAGGGCATGCTTTCCAAGAAGACTTTTCATTGTCTGACGTGCCCTTTCCAACACACCCTGAGACTGTGGATGATAAGCTGAAGAAAATGATTGTTTAATACTTAGTTCCAAGACAGATTGGAAAATATCACTTTTGAAATTTGTTCCTCTATTAATTCTTTGGGAAAACCTATGACAGTAAATACTTTAATAAGACTTTCTATGATCTTTTTTGGCAAATGTATTAGGTAAAGGAATGCCAATTGGAAATCTTGTGGTTGTGCACATTACAGTCAACAGATACTGATTACCTTTACAGGTTTTGGACAAAGATCCCCACAATCTATTACAACCTTACTGAATGGTTCATGTGGAATAGCAACAGTTTTTAATGGTGCAGGTGGTATCACCTCATTGGGCTCTCCAGCTATCTGGTAGATATGACAACACTGTACAAAGCTTTTTACATCATTTTTCATTCTTGGCCAATAGAAATTACAAAATAATCTCTGATACGTTTTACTTACCCCTAAATGAGAATCAGCACAGTGAGCAATTTCAAGAATCTTACTCCTGAGTGGAGATGGAACTATAACCTGCTCACAGTCTGCCCACGATTCTTTCACTGACAATTTAGAAAGACGAAACAAGTGCATCAGAATTCCATTCTCAATATAGTAACAAGGAACTTTGTCAATATCGGATTTCTGCACAGCCTTTTCAAATAAACTACTCAAACTACCATCTTCCTGCTGCAATTTAACAAAATTATCTTTAGAAAGGTTTAGCAGATCTGGTAAATATGAATGGTTAACAGAAACATTAGGTACATTCTTAGGTTGCTCATCAGTAGATTTCTTTGAGCGAGTTACTACGCAGATTGAATCAGCATGTTCAGGACTTTGTGCCTCTGGTTTATTACATTTACTTTCAGGATTACAAATGATCAAATTACACATTACTGCCTACTACATCATTACCAAGGACAAGATCCTACATCAACAGGATATTCATTATCAGGAACAGCAACTTTAACAGTCTCATTAAAGTAAGGGCAATCGAGATTTACTTCAGCAAGAGGCAATACTTTACTACTTGAAAAGTCTGAAACAACAACTACATGTTCATCAGTGAATTTAGGATCAGGAACAAGACTTATGTATTATGGACTGAGCAGCCCCTGTATCTCTTAGGATAGATACTTCCTTTGAATTGAGAAGACCATGGCAAATAAATTCTTTGAAATAATCCATCTGATCAACAGCACAATGCAAACCAGTTTTCCTAAATATTGGCTGTGATGTATTTTACTAGACTGACTGGCTACCTTGCACCCTGGTTTTGTACAATTCTTTATTGTGTGGCCAGGCTGCTTACAATAAGCACAAGAGTTAATACCAGTTGCACCATCAGTATCTTTAGACTTATCAGGAATTTTAGGCCTATTCTTATGAATTAAATTATAGTTATCAGCAAAATTTCCAGCTTTCATTAGATCTTTGACCTCTCTCTCAGCTATATATCGAAATAGGTGGTGGTAGTCTCCGATGGAATTCTTCTAAGACTACTAGACTAACTAATTCCTTGAAAGTAGTGACATGTTCACTTGCAAGCCATTTCATGAACAATCTAAGCTTCTGACTAGCAAATTCTGTAAATGTTTGAGAAGCAGTCTTAGTAGCATTCCGAAACAATTGTCTATAACCCTCGCTGGTGATAGCATAAGCATCTAGAATGTTCTGCTTTATAATGACTCGTAACTTTCACCAATTAAAATAAATACAACTTGAATTGCTTTACCATGTAACTGAGGTTTAATTAACCATAACCACTGATCCGCAGGCCATTCTAGATTAGCAGCAATATCTTCAAAAGCAATGAGAAAACTTTCAACATCTTTCTCATCAAAAAAGGGTACAAGCTTTTATGCTTTTCTACAACTATTTTAGCCTTTTCCTCCTCTAACTTCTTATTTAGCTCAGCCTCTCTAACCTTATATTCTAATTCCAAGTCCAAAAGCTTCTGCTTTTCCTCTAACCTCTTTCGAGAAAGATAATCTTCTTGTTCTTTGCTAACTTCTCTTAGTCTTAACTGTATTCTAGCTAGCTATAGTTCTTTATCTACTTTACTTTGCTTTGACCTCAATTTAACTACCTGTTCTTCACTAAAAGCATCCTCATCTATATAGTAATCCAGAATGGAGTCTAGAATTTGACCTTTGAGCGCTGTGTGGCTCACTTCAATATTAAGCTGACTAGCAAGAGACAGCAAGTTCACCTTCTTCGCTTGAGAAAGCAGGAAAAGTTTACCAGCAGGGTCTGTTACAAATTCAGATACATCAAAAGGCATTTTGGAAACTATTACTCTACCAGCACAAAATATCATGACTTCAGGAGTAATTTATCAAAATGCAAAAGTATGAACTGTTGCCTGTTTATACTACAAGCATTCTTTATGAATAGTCAAGAAAATTGAACAGAGCTCGTCGTCGAAGTCAAATCAGTGAAAACATTGGCAATGACACTGAAAATCGCTAAGCCTAATAGACAACCAATGAAGAATTATTCTGACAAAAATTACACTTAAGAAACGTATGTTTATTCAAGTTATGCATATACAAGCACAAGTATGAATGAAGCGTTAAAAGACGAAGTCGCTCGTAAGAACTAACTTTAAATGCTTCGAAAGCATTGCTTGTGAAGAACAGTTGTTTGGGCAGGATCAAACCGCTAGACAAGACATAATTACTTTAACAATAGTGACTTGGTTTAGGTCGCTACAACAAAGACAGCTTGACAGTTTCCCTTATAACAATCAAACACAGAGCAAGGAACTACACGAAGTGCCCTTATAACTCGTCAATACTATCGGGGAGCAAATTATTGCTAAGACGCCAACTTGGCATAAATGACGGAGAACTTAATCTACCACAGAGATTGGCAATCAGACTAACACTCAAGGGAGCAACCCTCACTTATGCTTCAACCGAAAACTATGGCAGTGGTTAACTATAGTAAATAAATTTTGTTAACTAAGAATGATCAACACTGATTACGAAAAACCTTATCCTGATATCTGAATACAGAAAAAGCAATTTTATTCTACATACAGACGTGTGTGTGTGAAGTTAACATGATAAAACACTTTCCGAGTACAAATTAATAATTACCGAAAATAGCAACTCGTTATCCCGGTCAGGCCCCCAAAATGTAACGATCTCCTGAGTTGTAGTCTTGGAGTAGGTGAGGAGTCATTACACAAACACACAGACACTTGGAAATATTAAACCAGAACAAAAAGGAATGTAAATGAAATATGAGGAAATAATCAAGACATATAATTACACAAATAGCTCCTGTTCCCACTAATCAAACACAGCACAACCCTTACATGAATAAAGTAGAATTCTTAACTTAAGAATACATCACAACTGAAATACTTCACAAACACTCTTTACGTATGTAGAACAAAATAAAGGTACCACAACAGAGCATCTCGAGAGAAGTTAAAGGTCCTGCAGTCTGAGAGCGAAGAAGACCAGTCACAAAGCCAAGGAAGTAAACAGAAAACAAGAAGCAGCAAAGAGTCTTGAGAGAAGGAAAGGAAGGGTGGCAGTGTACATAAACAAGGATTCTTGAACATCTATGATTAATGCATATCATATCAGTAAATACAAATATGGTTCTTAGCAGCTCCCCAGGCCTAAAAGACGTCTGAGAAGTGTCACGATGATCATTGGTATCTGGTGGATGGCGAGGGACGCTTGAAGATGCCTACATGTGAGCCAAGGCATCTGCTAATTTGTTTTCTGATCCAGGAATATGCTTTACTTTCACATTGAATTCCTGTGTGTGTGTTTGTGCGCAAAAACACATCACTGACGACTAACTTTTATGAATACAAATTCAGAATGTATACCAGTGCATATTCCGGATTATGTATGAGCATTCTGAGGTAATTCCGAAAAGTTGTTGTCCTGAGATTAAGCACAGAAATATCTAGTTTCCTTTACTAGGAGTCTGTTGGAATGTAAGTCAATGGATTACTATGAAAAAGGTATTAGAGGGAGATTTTTTTTTAGAGCTGAGTAGAGAGAGAGAGAGAGAGAGAGAGAGAGAGAGAGAGAGAGAGAGAGAGAGAACGAAGGCTCATCCAAGTGAAGAGACTGTAACAGGAAATTCCATAATTGCAAGCCACGTAATTAAACATGTATATATATATATATATATATATATATATATATATATATATATATATATATATATATATATATATATATATATATTCAACATGGAACCGTTTGGAAAAGAACACTAAGAACACTGCCACATGCATCAAACCACCTACACGCACTGCACCATTCACTCTTATTTTGCCTAAGTTCTTGGGATTCCTGGATACCATGGCCCTTCCTTTCAGATAGCTTTCTCTCGCGATCTGTTCAATACTTTCTAAGGTTTCCTCTACTCCCCCCCTTCACACTTCTCAAATGTACGCTCTTGTCCATTCTCTCCACATGACTGAACCATTTGAAAATTCTGTTCTCCATCATTCTGCCCGTTCTACCCTCTTTACCAATTCTATGTTTTTCTACATTTTTCATCATATCAGTTCTTCTTACAGCCCTTATATCAATCAACAATTCATCTCAACAGTTTCATCACATTCGGCACCCAGAATGGGGGTCAACAATCCTCTTACGCATTCCTGTCTAGGTTTGCAAAGACAGTTTGATTCCTTCCATATTCATTTGCACAGACCCAATTGTCTCATATCATTCCATCCTTACACGTATCAACAGACACGGAGGGCCGAAACACACAGACACAATCATAAAAAATACACACACACATATATGTACATAACCATTTGCACTATGGAAAATGGCTAAAAAATAAATAAGCATCAAGAAAATAAGAAAAAGTGACAGCCATATTTATGCTTTATCTTCTTAATCAATGATGAAAACCTTGAGCAATGAAATTCCACAGAATAAAAAATCTCCTCAGCAGAACGTCAACATCACCTACGACTTAATTGCATTTTTGTTCTTCTTCGATATTAGGGCCTTCCATTCCAACCCTTATTCATTCTGCATATTGTTCAGCTCACCGTCCTTATTTTCATCAAGTGAACAGTTCTCTTCAGCACAATGATCACTTCACCTATACTAACTATTTTACCTCATCATCCTCATTTTCCTATATTTATCAACCCTCGACCGGTCTTACTTTAGGTCTACCAGCAATCTTTTATCGTACGAACTTCCACTTTTACTTTTTTTTTAATTTAGTTTCAATGTCTGTTCTTTATTTTCACAGAGTTTGCTCATAATCCACTCACATATCCCAACTTTTGCTTCACTGCCAAATATTTAGCAAAGGTCTTGATGCCTTCCTGATTTACCCCTTCTTTTGTTTACATTTTCTTCACCCGTTACATTTACTCCCAGATATCTAAACAAATCAGCCAATTCCATTCTTCCACCATCCATATCAGCATTCACTACTCCATAACTCCATCTTGATTTCCATTTACATTTCTAATATCCATTTCTGAACATTCGTTTACGGCTCAACCCAGAGCCCTACTGTCTTATATACGCTGCCAGAAAGGCAGGCCCGCTATTGCTATTGCGTAATGGAGAAATCCACTTAAAGTTCTTCGGCTCTCTTCTGGGACACAGCAACGTATTTGCTTCTGCTTTTAATCACCTCAACGCTAAGAATATACTGTAGAAATGCCTGGAAGTCTAAGCAAATTCTTTTCATGTAAACTCATTTTCTCCCTAAAGTACTTAACTCTTGGTAAAAAATTTCCATTGACATTTATTTGCACAGTAAGGTAAGTATGACATCTCGCGCTAGGATATCTTGTGAGAACTTTTTATCTTTTATAAACTACCAAGAAATGACGCAATTCAACTTTATTAAAAGAAAAATAACGCTTTGCGAAATATCTATATGAAAGAAAAATGGTAATGGAGAACTGTTGCTGTTAAAGAATAAAATAACATGAATATAGAGAAAAAGTAAAAAGACATCGAAAAATTCCCAATTTAGAGCAAAGAACAACAAAGCCAACTTTTATCCAAAATCGAATCTTCTTGAAACTGCAAAGCAGCACAATTTTTCTTGTTTTGTATACTTTACGCGTCTTCAGCCTTGGAACGTAATAAACAACGATCTTATTTTCGTTCTTTTTCCTCTTGCTGAATTCCTTACAATGTGAAGAGATGAACGAAGTTATAACTGAGAGAAAAAACGATGATGTTTGAGAATATGGGGAAGTTGTAAAGTGGAAAATGAAACTTGTTGTGAAAGTGCACAATCATACTAGGTATCATAATGATGATTACTGTGGAAAGTCTATGCTAATATGATGAGCAAACTTTCTGTGTTCTAGAAATATGATCTTTAATCTACAGTAATAAAAAAAAATTTAGGAAGCGACAACCAAAAATCTTGCGTTTCAGCAACTGAATATGCATAAAACTTTATTACCGTGTTTTAATATCGTAGTTTTCTAGATAAATAAAAAAAATTTAAATCGGACATCAAGACGCTAACATTATACAACTAATTTACCGTTGATATCCTTTACAATATAAGGTCACAATTTGCGTTTCTTGGTTTCTTCTGTTACTCCTGATTTTTTTTCTTATTTCTTCCTTTGGGTCAAGGTTTTTCAAGGACGGTCTATTTCCCACGATAAAACTTCAGTAAAATGAAAAGCTGGCAAGGATTTTGCCGTTAAATATCCTGAAATGTAAATTTGCCCGATGGAGTAAATACAAAAATCATTTCAGTATGTCAGGTAACTATCCTGTAGCTCTTTGTTTTTTCCTTTTGCGAGAGACCATGGAACACAATGAGGCCCGTAAAACCAGCGCAATAAATATTAGTTACCTTCGTATTTTGCTTTAAATTGCAGTGCATTTCTCAAATATCTGCATCAAAGAATTATATAGTAATTAGTTCCGATTATCATGCAAGAAGCATAAAAATTTCACATATATAGATTGGATCAATTTTCTTGCGAGTTGCTATAAAGACCCTGTGCATGAATGTGTTGTTACATAATATCTCACAGAAAGATAAACAAGATACCAGGTTCCAGCGCTTGTGCTTGTAAGCTCTCCTATGCATATTCTCGTCAATCACCCTCTGCACATGCTTGCATGCGTGGGGGCAAAATTACAGAGATAAAGTACCCAGTACATGCATGTTCGCAGGCACTACACACACTCACGCTCTTTCATATGTATAAAGCAATCATTCGTAGATAGCTGAAGCGGGTGGCAGATGGAAATGGGGCGATTTCGACTAACGAAAGCACCATAAACGATTTAATTGCATGCGTGCATGACAGATGCATGACTGCAGTGGAAATGCAGATCAGATACACTGTGGTCGAATAATATTAAGCGATAACAGAGAGAGAGAGAGAGAGAGAGAGAGAGAGAGAGGTACGATCTTTTACAAATAAGCTCGAGCATCGCATCTGTTAGGGAGATCGGAAATAAGCATAAAGTCTGTTCTAAGAGAGGACCAAAGTTCATGGATGAAATTCAGTGAACACTTTCAAGAAAAAATGTCACATACATGACACATTAGCTAAATGCATACAAAGCCACAGTGAGACAGAAAAAAAAGATATAATGCATACATAATCCCAGGAAATGGATAAAAAAAGAAAAAAAATAAGGAAGTAAAGAAAACTGATATGAAGTGACAAGCCATTATGTCAATGATGCCAAACGACGACAAATAACTTCAGATGCGAAGTGACAGGACGCGCTTTTGAAGTGAGTTTGACAAGATTGGGGCGCGTGAGGCGACGCTGGGCTGGTTTTAGAAACTTGCATCAATGGGAATGGGAATAGATAACGAGGTGTCTCTGAAGGAATGATTCTATCAATACTTGAAAATGAGGTTGGGGAGGGGTGGGGGGAGGGAGGAGGAGTTGGAGGACGCAGAAGAGGAGGAGGCGTAAGGAAAGATAGAGGACGGAATGGAATGAAAGAATGTATCACACTGCTTGGATCTCGTCACAAGATGTTCCAGATTTCTAAAAATATCTGAAGCCGCCGAATATTTACTTATTTTTAGTTATTTCCAGCCATAAACTGATCTACATATAACGGCATATACCTTCACGTAAAAAGCTTTCATCGAGTTCAGAACATAATGCAACTCTTCATACCAGAATGTTTTATTGTAACTAGTCTTCCCGTGCACGTATCAACGGCTATTTGTAACGGACATGAAATTCAGTGCCGTACAGCTACAAGACGCTTACCCAGGAACACAGTCTACAAAAGCGATAAAGGGTATATCTCGAACAATTGCAGATGGTGAGTAAAAGAAATTGATTGACTGATTTATGAAAATTCGGCTAAATAAGCAAGTACTGAAGGGGCACTTTCGGCCATTCAGTGCTTGAGACATTGAAAAGAGAGAGTTGGAGTGGTTGGACAGCTAGAAAGGAAGGAAGCGGAATGGAGGTACCATATAAAGGCTAAAAAGTGGCTGTAGCTAGGGGCCGAAGGGACGCTGTAAATAACCTTTAGAATGCTACAGTGCACCACGTGAGGTGCACTGACAGCCCTAAACTCTTACTACGAGAGAGAGAGAGAGAGAGAGAGAGAGAGAGAGAGAGAGAGAGAGTTGCATATTGTTCCACCCATCCGGAATTGAATATTACCTAGTCGAGGCTTTCTTTTATGCGAAAGCGAAATTTTCTTGTACATTGGTTTCATCCTTGAGGATGATGGGGACTGTCTCATCAAAGCCCTTCTCATGTGAATTCAGATATCATTCATAACAGAGAGAGAGAGAGAGAGAGAGAGAGAGAGAGAGAGAGAGAGAGAGAGAGAGAGAGAGAGAGATTTAATTGTAGACTTACCGTAGTTTGTTTCCCTTGTGTGGACTTTAGACGTGGTTTGTTACAGTTATTGAAAACTGGTCTGATTCGTAAGAAAGATACCAGAATGAGTTAGAATTGCGTTCTGTGTTCGGGTGGCATCTAGGCCTATCCGGCAGGATATCCATGAATTTGTCTAACTCACGTTTAAATATGTGGACTGGTTGTGCTGTGACAGTTGATTTGCAACTACAGCTACATAGGTTTGAGGCTGTGAGAGCAAATTATGAAGGCTGATGTACAGTCAATTTAGGCCTGATTATGATTTTAGAAGTGGTTGGGGCCAAGAGCATCTAACACCAATTATAGGAGTAGATGGAACAGAAGGAAAAAAAAGAAGAGCCTCGATGGCTCAGTCGGTTACAGCAGCAGCTTCGGACTTCGTAGAGGTCTGTGGCGCGGGTTCAAATCCGCAGCCGACTGATCAGAGAGGCAGACACTATGCTATCCGTGTAGACATCCCGGGATTATATATGTAATCAACGGATAGGTTTGCTTAAAAAGCAAATGGATGTTACAGACTAAATACACACACTAAACAAAGCCACTACAACACCTTCTAAAAACATAACAAACATCTCACACGTCTCGAACTCTCGCCATACCCGCGCAATAACTTCTCGCTGCTGGGAAGAAGGGCGTTGGGTCGGGTATGATACATGAAACATACGCTACCGGGGTCTAAGCGATGTCAGGCAGGGCAGCCGATCGAGACCACAGGTCTACCCCAAAGCCAAATCAAAAAGTCCTTCAAAAGAAGGCATCGTGCTTACCCCATACAAAAATGGGAAAAAAGCACGTTAAAAGAAGAAGAAGAAGAAGATGGAACAGAAGAAAAAAAGTCTCTGGTTTTAAAGGGTCCGTTGGTAGATCTGAAAACAAACCCTCTTTGATCTTGTAGATGCTACTTAGTTTTATCGCCGTCACAACTACGGAGGATCGTCCACATTTTCAAAGTTTCTGCGAAGGCAAGTAGCAGCCTCAAGTCGATCTAAATGGTTATAGTTGGTTAGGTGGGGGAGCTGGGTAGAATACATTACAAGTAAGCAAGTCTATAACTGGTCTAATCAACATCACCTACTACGTACGCATGGTACTGATACCTCTTTTTGAAAATATTCTCAGTACCCATGAGAGAGAGAGAGAGAGAGAGAGAGAGAGAGAGAGGGGGGGGGGCAGGATGCTGCATGATAACATGCGGAGAATTGCTGTCCCGTGAGGCTCACTTGAAACAGCAATTAAGAGCATCACGCTTGATAGCCAGAATTTTATATATATATATATATATATATATATATATATATATATATATATATATATATATATATATATATATATATATATATATATATATATATATATATATATATATATATATATATATACATACACACACAATGAGTATTGTACGTGTTTTCTTTTTGATAACTGTATACCTACTTTTGCACCCCTCTATATATGTATGTGTGTATATATGTATACACACACACGCACACACACACACACACACACACACACACATATATATATATATATATATATATATATATATATATATATATATATATATATATATATATATATATTTCTGGCTATCAAGCGTGATGCTCTTAATTGCTATATTTCAAGTGAGCCTCATGGGACAGCAATTCTCCGCACGTGATCATGCAGTATTTCCCCCCCCCCCATCCCTTTCTCTTGACAACTCCCGTAAAATCATTTCTTCACGCGACCATAATCTCTTAAAAACGTTCCTACCCCAATGCACAGGATGAAGGAAAAGTGCCGCCTCGTAAACGAGATTAGTTTATAAGCCAAACTATTAAGCGAAGTGAAATGAAGAATTTCGAGTTTGGGATGAAACTTAGCTACAGTGAACGCAACTCCACCTGGCCTGATCGCACGTACTGAAACATACGACGAACAGAGAAGGGTATGTGCTGTCTCCCACTCACTGCTTGTCCTCTCTCTCTCTCTCTCTCTCTCTCTCTCTCTCTCTCTCTCTCAACCTGACAAATGGAGACCTCGCTTCCCTGAATATGTATCCTCAAATATCTATGATATACGGTGTATGTATATGTATATATGTGCGTGTGTATGTGTGTGTGTTCACATACACATATATATGTATGATATATACTGTATATATATGTGAAAAAATGAATTAAAATATATAATATATATATATATATATATATATATATATATATATATATATATATATATATATATATATAATTCATTCTTTTGTGTCTTTTAAAAATACATCAACTTGAACCCTATCATTGTGAACGAACGGAACCTATCAAATGATGATCCCATAAATTTGTGTGGCTGAATGGTAGGTCGATAAGAAATTAAATGCAGTGACATACAGACACGACTCTCGATCTTTTCGTAGTCAGTTGTCAACTTCAGCACCAAGCTGCCCGTATTCGATCTACTGTACACTGGTGCAAACACGAGGTGATGTCACACAAGGCGGAACTTGAGAGATCTCCATTTCGCCAAAAATATTGACGTCTTGCTGCAAAGTTTACTCTTTAGCTGCTGAAAGATGGCGGGCGACGTGTTCGTATGAAACCGCCGTGAGATATGCTGAGAGGAAGATGTTCCTTTAAACCAGTGGTAATCAAATACAGAAAAAGGGGATGGGGATCATGAATTGTGGAAAATTTTATTATTAGTACACTTGGATGCATACATGTGTACGTGACTATTTTTGTAAATTAACACAAAAATGTATCAGCACCATATGCTGAATTCGACTATATATATATATATATATATATATATATATATATATATATATATATATATATATATATATATATATATATATATATATATATATATATATATATATATATATATATATATATATATATATATATATATATATATATATACATATATACATATATATATATATATATATATATATATATATATATATATATATATATATATAGTGTATATATATGCATACATACATACATATATATATATATATATATATATATATATATATATATATATATATATATATATATATATATTATATATAGATAGATAGATTAGATAAATAGATAAATGGATAGATAAAATGTAATTCAGTGAAATTACGTATAAATCATAGCCAGAAGGGCTAAAATTGAAAACCCTGGTGTCTCTTAATTACGAAAATAAAGCCAAAGTCCACAAACTTCATTTCTAATTAATAACCTGTGGGATTACTGGAACCCTAACAGATTATACTTGTATTCGATTTCACACTAAATGATGTCGAAATTTTAGTTTGTAAAGAAATAGTCTCAAGGTCAGATTATCTTATTTATTGACATTCATTTCATATCGATCAATCACGCTTCCTTCCTTGCCTTTCCTTTGGTAAGAGGGGAGAGAGAGAAAGTCGAAGTAGGCAATTACTTTTTTTCTCATTAGCTTTTTTTTTCAAGAGATCAACTTCAGTGATATACCCTGTAAATCGTGTACATATATTCTTTAAGCACTTGAACATATTTACAAACGTTAACATTCATTAAAGCACACACGTACGCACTTACACATACACCCAGCCATCACCCCACACACACACACACACACATATATATATATATATATATATATATATATATATATATATATATATATATATATATATATATATATATATATATATATATATATATATATATATATATATATTCGTGTGTGTGTGTGTCTCGTGTGTGCGCCTGCGTGCGTGCGTACGTGCATGCCAGTGTGTGTGTATGTGAGGAGGAGGAGGAAGAGAGAGAGAGAGAGAGAGAGAGAGAGAGAGAGAGAGAGAGAGAGAGAGAGAGAGAGAGAATATTTGAATCGGTAACAGACGTGATTCTTGTCAGCTCGTTCACTAGAAAAAAGTGATGGATATTTCCCCTTCCTGACATCATAATAAGGTTTGAAGAAATCAACGTAAATATAATTTTTCTGGCGAGTATGGTGGTGAATATATCAAGGGACTTATCTCTGGCACTTCTGTTGGTGGTACGGCTTGGCACTACCTCGCCCGACTTGTTTGTGTGTATGACTGCGCGGGTAAACCTCTCTGGCTTGGCGAGGGCAAGAAATTATCTGTAATTCTGTAGAGCGTATAATGGAGAAGCTACATATTTACATTAATTTATACGAGGCACTGATGAATGATCGTTTTTATTGTGAATATATATTCAAATATTTCAATCAAAGATGAACACATACTTTTAGGAATTCCTCTCTCTCTCTCTCTCTCTCTCTCTCTCTCTCTCTCTCTCTCTCTCGCGCGCGCGCGCGTAAATGCACACAGACAGACACAAAAATTGTCGAGCCATGTCTGAATTAGAGTCTGAATCCTTCGGAAAATGTATTCTCGAGTGTTGACAGACAAAATCATGGATATTGGCGAACCTGACGGAGTGTTTGCTTTTCTCTTCGATTTCGGTTATCTTGGAATGATTGACTTCCCACCGCCAAGTTCTTTACAACTAATGAAGGAGATTATGAAGTGGCAGGAAGTAAAAGGAAACAAACTGTAATTTTTAATACGAATAATATAGACGTGTTAAGAAAAATAACAGTGGTAATTGCATTTGTTTAGGTAACACTGTAATGCAGATTGGCTGGTTTGATTAAGCCGGTGTAACGGGTCCAAATTACTCAGTAGAAAATTACTGTCATGAGTATTGCACTTTCGTGGGTGCTTTGCAGATGATGAATGCGTGATAAATATACCTTTAGAAAGAGAGATCTGGAAGTTTTGGTGCTTGGTGAACCCAAATGAAATGGTAGGGCTTGCCGTAGCCAAAGAACATGAAGTCATTACGTCTGGTGTGGTAGACTGGTGTAGTATGAAGATATTGGGAGTTCTTATATTGCAAGAAAGACTTTGGGGCCATTATATGCAAGAAGGCATTATGTCCTGCTTTATGGCATGGCTTATGAGGATGGAGAGGAACGACTAGAAAGTTAGTGTAAGAAGGCTTAAAAGATTAGGGTGAAGTAGCATCTGGCCAGGTGTATGAAGTAGCGATGAAAAGGCTGGAGAAATTTTTATACACTTGGAATTTATCATTCGTATAAATGCTAGAGGACAACTATAGAAGTGACCAATTTAATAATAATAATAATAATAATAATAATAATAATAATAATAATAATAATAATATTAAATTTTTGTGATGTACTGTATATCTAGGTAGGTTCTGTGTAATATACAAGAGTTCGAGGCAGAAACAGTTTTAACGATATATTATTTGCAAAGGTGTATTTCATACATACATATATATGTATAAATATATATATATATATATATATATATATATATATATATATATATATACATATATATATACATATATACATACATATATATAGTGTATATACATGTTTATGTATATACGAGTATTTAGTTTCCCATAGTAGTGGGTAGCTTAAGAGAAAAACGAAAGCAACCACTGTCACATTCGCCATATAACAACTGAAAAACAGATAAACCCCCTGAAGAAAACCCAAGCAAAAGCATTTCTTACCCACACCTCCACAGACAGATAGACGGCTCTACAGCACTGCGTGGATCTCCCCTCCAGGCACTGCATCAACATTCCTTCACTACATGTAAGACCCAAAACAACTCATCTCAGCAGCTTCCAAATATTTTCTCTCTCATTATCATTCAACATCACCACCTCCGTAGAATAGAAGAATAGAATATTAAATTTTGGCTAAAGGCCAAGCACTGGGACCTATGTGGTCGTTCAGCGCTGAAAGGGAAATTGAGAGTAGAAAGGTCTGAAAGGTGTAACAGGAGGAAAACCTCGCAGTTGCACTATGAAACAATTGTTTGGAGAGAGTGGATAGCATGATGGAAGAAAGACAATGTGAATAGAGGTACAGTAAAAGGAATGAAAGGGGTTGCAGCTAGGGGCCGAAGGGACGCTGCAAGAACCTTACGTAATGCACTGACGGC
>NC_089748.1:75281649-75309149 GCF_040412425.1 Macrobrachium rosenbergii
TTTGTCATTGAGGAATGTTAAATGAGCCATGTTTAACAGCCCCTCCTCAAAGCAGCGCGGTTTTTTCTTTTTAAGCGATGCTACCTCTTCTCGGTACCCTGAGTGACTGAAGTGGCCTGGTATTATTTCATCACAGCGAGTGACTAAGGAATTACCTGTTTATGTGCCAGTATACAGTATGTAACGCTCTTTGACTGCTAATGTTAGCATGACATAATAATATGATAATGATTATAACAATGACGGTAGCACTTTCCACTATTCTTATTACGTTTGATGAATAAGTGTATTATGGTTCTATTGTTTAAATATACTGAAACGTTTGGCGGTTAGCCTGCTCACCTTTCATTATTAACCTGGGAACTCCCTGAAGTGTTCATATTGATTACAACGGCCAAGCATGTTCTTGAACGTTCTTAAAAAATTCTATTGCATTTAAAACAAATACTGTATTACGAATTTGATTCTTCGCTTTACTGCGCGTGATATTATCAATACAAGAAGATAGAGATGTTGAAGTGACTTATCTGAAAGAGCACATTTTAGTACACAAAGATTTCGAGTCCTCTAAAACGACGTCATTACAGATTCTCATCAAATCGATACTATATTCAACATCACGACGCCTTCGAAGAACATAGACCAAGATACAGCCGATCAAGGCCAAGAGAGACTCTCTTTCTCTTGGCTTTGCAGCCCATAGGACAAGAGACGCTTAGTGATGCTCAACCGGGAGGAAGATGTCAAAGAAAGAGCCATAGGCTTTTTATGTTCAGGTATTTCCTCAGAGGATAGGGTAGACCTTCCCGGAATTCGTAGATCTAAGAAAAAATAAAGAAAGAATTAGGAGAAAAACTCATGTTCTCTTGCTTTCTTTTATTTGTTAAATTTCTGCAGGCGTTTCTTCTCACTCTCTCTAGTCTGAATTTAGTTTTTAAACATTCAATTTTTGTTTGCTATATTATTTTTCATGTTAAATGTCATACTTTCTGGTTTTGTTCTCTCAATAATCTTGATCAACTACTTTCCTTAGTGAAGTTAACTAGATTTGAGCTGTTTTCATAGTCTCAACCTCCTCTGAAGAGGAAATGAAAAGAATGAAAACAGAAAAATCAGTGTTCAAATACAGTGTATATTTTCAAGTTAATGAAAGGGTATTTATCGAGTTGCACCATGTTAACCAGAAAAACATGAAATAAGCATCACCAATGAAGCTATGCTTCTAAGAACGTCAAATACTTTTCACAGGTCATTTAAACTGTAAATACCTTTTCCCTGAATGAGCTCAGTGGTGAGTTTTATCAAACATTCCTTCCGGGTATTCGGGTATTGCACGGAAATGGATAGACACATGTACTTAGAAAGACCGACACGTAAGACTAGACACATACATTAACTGAATATACATCAGTTGAATTCCCAGACAGACATATTCATTTACGCGCACATTCATAAAAATTATTCACACTCACAGCAGTATATATATATATATATATATATATATATATATATATATATATATATATATATATATATATATATATATATATATATATATATATATACACAACATACATACAAACATAAATACATATTTATATATATATATATATATATATATATATATATATATATATATATATATATATATATATATATATATATATATTTACACAAGACTATAGTTTCTCCAGACAGTATTTCACCATTACATATTTTACTCTGACATTCATTTGATTATTAACCCTTCTCTCTGCATTTATTTATACTTTTCATTTGACATCTTTTTCCCCTTTGAAATTGTGATGCCAGAAGAGTACAGCCTTCCAGTTTCTCAGTAAATCTTGAGGAATAGGCTGCTGCTCCCATCCCCTTTTTCTTGGACCCAGAAGATGCTGAAACGGATAACAGATGGGATGACTGTTGAGCGGTTGGCCCGGAATGAGCCACAAGCCTAGCAATAATGAGCCAGAAAGCTGTGCCACGGCTAAAATGCCCACTATATATATATATATATATATATATATATATATATATATATATATATATATATATATATATATATATATATATATATATATAATATATATATATATATATATATATATATATATATATATATATATATATATATATATATATATATATATATATATATATATATATATATATATATATATATATATATATATATATACCTATCTATCTTATATATATACTTCTTTGGCTTTTATATAGGTAAGTTTCACTGCTTACTGAAACGAAATCAAAATGGGGAAACATATCAGATTCAGATCAGCAGGCTTATTTCACACGGTACATCCCAGCACACTGCTACTCGCGAGAGGGTGATTTTTTGCTGCGTGATTCCAAGGGCAGTCACCTTTTCCCAGATACTGCTCATACGTGGAATAGCGTCGTCTTACATTCTACTGTAAATAATTCCCTCTAAGGGTCCTTGACTTAGAGAGGCTCCAACAACCTAGGAATGTCTAAGTCAAGGATTTAATGGCTTTCTTTCTATCCAAGCACCCATTGGACTCCCAACCGCTCTAATGAGATTACTAAGCATCTGAAGGAGTGCGAATAATTGGACTAAATTGTATTCACTGTTTTTTTTTATAAGTTATATTTGGCACTACCCAAAAGGGCTTTGGCTAACATGAACAAGCACCTAGGCAGATTATCAAGAGTATGCTCTCATTCTTGTTAGCGTTGCTTTTTAGTATCTTCTTTTTTAATTCTAATCACAAAACATTCTCCTCTGACCTTAGGCTGTCAACCTGAGTTATTTCATTCGTGTAGTGTGTTGGCCAAGAGGTTTTTCTAAATTCCTTATATTTATTATTGTGATTTTCTGTTACTTTTTTCACATCTAATATAAAGGAAAATATTACTTTCGTTTTATGGATTAGACATTTTCCTTGTTGTCATATTATAAGAGTTATGGCTGTTTGAACGAGCTTATCTGTTTTTACTATAAATATTTTTCTGTATTCAATCCAGTTTGATATTTATTTTCTTTTTTTCTTTTCCCTACCTTTACATTAACCAAAGCACTCTTATCTGAGCCTGTTGTTTTCAGTAGTTTATATCAGCGGTGTTGGTCTTCTAGCAGTGACAGCGCTAATAATAATAATAATAATAATAATAATAATAATAATAATAATAATAATAATAAAAAGAAGAAGAAGAAGAAGAAGAAGAAGAAGAAGAAGAAGAAGAAGAAGAAGAAGAAGAAGAAGAAGAAGAAGAAATAGAGTTTTGAAGCAATTCCTAAAATAAATGTAACTAATTATGACTTCGCTCCAAAGTTCACAAGAATTTGTACACGAGCAAAGCCTCTTTTCCATTCCTTGACCATACCGTTTTTAGCATTCCAAAGAAACTCGCCAGGTTTTCACGTGGTTCAACATCAGTGTTCCTTCTGCAACTACGCCTCTTGCATAGTCAATGCTATCCTGCATAACTTTTTTTCTTTTTGTCTTTCACTATCGTAGATAGCTAGCCTCAGATGCGCAGCTTTTTCGAGAAAGGAAAAGATATTTTTAGGGAGATTGATGCAACACAACAGAGGAAGACGACGTTTAAGGTATTATTATCCTTCCGGACTAAATGAATATCATTTTGGTCATGACTATTGCAAAAATTTCAACCAAAACAATGTTTAAAGTCTTTCATCTTATTAAAGACTTGACGAGTTTATAATTTACGCATGCGTGAGAGACTGTTTATTGGTGAATATTCGTGCAACGGTCAGGGATGAAGATGAGGGAATCTAGTCGCAGTGGGAGTTGTTTGTGGTTTGTTTTTCAGGGTCAGTTTAGGTGCAACTTCCCTTAATCAACAGTTCAATAAATGCAGCTTGAGCTCTCTGACTGAAGAGCTTTCTTCCTCTCTTTAACAAGTTCGTTGTGCAAGTTAAATGTTGGGTGTGTTAATCATATATCATCGCCCGTGAGGAGTTCAGAAGGATCATTTCAAAATGCCAAGGGTTTTAAGTCAAGAGAGAGAGAGAGAGAGAGAGAGAGAGAGAGAGAGAGAGAGAGAGAGAGAGAGAGATAATTGTTTTTTGCACTAGATTTTAAAATGTGGGTTATAGTGGAGAGATGGATTTAACTCGGACCAGGCATCGTTCAACAAAATAATTTCACTCAAGATGAAATTCGAAGGTAACTTTTGAATTTAAAAAAGAAAACGTATGGTTAATCAGAATTAAGTAAAGATGACCAGAGGAAAATACAGTTCACCCGAAGTCAAAATAAACATGCGCCTTCTCCGCAAAATTCAAGAAAACAACAGAAAACAAATATTACAGCGCCAGACCACAACGTGGGCCCAGGAGGAATGCAAGCACAAATGAAAGAAAGGAAAGAAAAAAAAAGGAGAGCAGAGAATGCCAGGAAATTCAGAGAACTCAGAGGTGAACGAGGAACATGAACTGAATAAAGTTCAGAGGAAGGCATTTGGGTTATGTCACCTCTTTAAACTTTCAACGAAAGGACCAGGGTTGTTGAAACGACACACTTTCACGGGGTATGCAATCAAAAGCAATGGATCGATGCCCACTGAAACTTGAAACATATATATATATACATATATATATATATATATATATATATATATATATATATATATATATATATATATATATATATATATATATATATATATATATATATATATATATATATATATATAGAGAGAGAGAGAGAGAGAGAGAGAGAGAGAGAGAGAGAGAGAGAGAGACATTTAATGTTAATCCAAAAACTCTGTACGTTTTCTAAGCAATCAGACAATCCAAAATTATTTTGTCCGAATAAGCGAAGCATTTCTTGAGTGTGCAAAAGCCTCTTGCCTAATTTACCCTGTGTAATGAAGCCTTTGCATCGTAGCACTTACTGGCAAAGGTGATCGGTTCATTTGACAAAAATTACAGAAAAACGTGATTTATTTCATTTGTAAATTTATCATTTATCATTTGGGCTGAAAAAAGGAAATCCTCTCAGTTATAATTATGATGTTTGTGGACGGCTGCCAATCGTACAACAGGATATGCGTCTACATTTAGATTACTCACCTGTCGTCTTTTGCTTCTCGACAGTTTACACGTCTTATCTTTATTCTAGGGGGTGTAATTTTCTTCGCTCATAAGAAACAGTTTTTCCATAACTGCTCGCTTTGCGGTCCCATAACGTACCAACACCATGATTCCACCTCGCAGAACATTTTTTTTTGTGGTATTTGCGTCTTACAGCTGCATTTGTTTCAAAGTTGTTCTTATACAAATACAGAGGAACACAAAATGAAAACGGATTACTTTGACTTCTCAGTATAAGATTTAGAAAAAAAAACACCCACACACAAATCACTTCCCTTCAAACGTCTAGATTGTAAATCAAGTTGTTCGTGATCCTCACAGCCGTAAAGTAGAGGATCTTAATAACGGAAGCCTATTTTTTGACGTATCAATAAACTAATTACAGGGCAATCGCACTTTTTGTTCGATTAACCACAGAAACACAAGAAAATGAGTAATTGGTTGTTAACGAAGGCAGTAAATAAGAAGCGTTGGTCAGACCACATACCCTTTCTTATACCATTAATTGCAATTATTCTAACAACAAAAACTTTCATAAGATCAATCAAATCCTGTCAAGAACTTTTGGGTCTCTAGGTACCAAGAAGAACCTTCCAGGTCCAAACTGATGACAAATTAACAAAATACAGGCTAGTCCTGTAAACGTGATTATGCCCGGTATGTTATATTTAGAAAGTTGTGGAAACTGGCCTTGATGAAAAGCTTTTAAACATGCGTAGGAAGTATTTACCGTGAAAATGAGATTTTGACAGAAGTACCGTTAGACTACTGGTTAACCCCGGATTTAATTCACGTTCAAGCCTATGACGACTTAACTACAGATGTCGCAAACATCATAATTACGAGCTTATGCAGAGTGAACGTCACCACTTACAGGAAAATAACGGGTTCGATTTCAGTGCGATTCTTGGTATGAAAATTTCTTTAAAAAGTCAAACGTGATACAGCAACTTTCACCTTTACAAAGTAGAAGTTATAAGGATCCGGATACGCCTTTCGAAATGGTTTCAGCTAATCTGACACAACGAACTTTTTTTTTTTATTTTTTTTTGTTTTTAACTGGAAAAACATCCCTACCTGAAAGTTATTGTTATTTCATATTCAGTTCCTCCTCCTTACGTTCTGTTTAAGAGCACAGCTCCTAGCATTCGTAAGGAAACAATATCACCTATGAATAAAAGTATAAACTTAAGAGACTATCATTTTAATCCAAATCATATTTTTCCATTGTTTCGTTAGAGATTTTTTTATTATATATATATATATATATATATATATATATATATATATATATATATATATATATATATATATATATATATATATATATATATATATATATATATGTATATGTGTGTGTGTGTGTGTTCGATAGGTGCTTTAATATAGTGGTATAACCTGGGCTCGATTTTGCAAAGTCCGTGGTTTAATCCAGGCCTGATAGCTACCAGTCGTCTCGACCGTAGATAGGGTATCAGCGCCAGCTGAGGGCCAAGAAAAGGTCATGGTGCTATCAACCTCGGTCATGGTGCTATCAACTTCATCCCGAGGGACTTGACAGCCGTGCGTGTGTTCTAAACATCTGTGCACCCACTGGCTGTCCGAACGTTCAGTTCAATTACACTGAGGCGATTTCTTCATCTGTCAGTCGAAGTCAGAGCCTTAATGTATCATAATAATATCGGAAAAGTTCGTCTGATAAACTTTATAAAAGATTAAATTCAACCGCTCTTGATATATCATGCTACATACATACTGGAAGAGACTCTGGTTAATTAATATTTTTCAGACACTTGTATCTTGAAAATTTGCACTACTTCGAACTGTAAATGTCAATCTACTTTGAATTTCCATAACTTCAGCATTTTCCCTAAATTAAACTGCTAACTAACGTATACAAAAAATACATAATCTGGGTCAAAATTCGTTTCGAGAATAATACAAGAATGCAAGAACATGTATGAATAAGCACTTCGGTAAACAAAGAACAAAATTTATCAAAATTTCTTGTGTGTAAATATTTTTCAAAACCCCATTTATATGTGTGTGTGGTGGGTGTAAAAAGTATTTAGAATTCCGATAATAAAGCATTTTGTATGGATTTTAAAGGATGTTCCCGAGGCGGAAATGCAATCGGCGTACAAACACTTATGGTGAAAATCCAGATATAAAAAAGTGAAGGAATATTCCAAGATTTACCAAAAAAACAAAAAAAAAAACTAAACGCAACCTTGATTGTTAGACATTATTGATTTATTCTTACGTCCGCGTGACGCTTCATTTTAGGGGGGTCAAGACGTCAGTTTTTTAATCGTGGTGCCATAAAATTCTCTTTCCGACATATATACATATTTATATATACTGTATATATATACTACTACATACATATATATATATATATATATATATATATATATATATATATATATATATATATATATATATATATATATATATATATATATATATATGTATATTTATATATATATATATATATATTTACATATATACATATATATATATATATGTACACACAAACATATATATATACACATGTATACATATATACATACACACATACACATGTATATATATACACATACACACACGAGCATTAAGCTACAAATGTCGCATAATATCCAATTCACTCTGCCTCGAAAATAATACCGAAGGGGAATTATATTGATAAGTGGTTTGTCACCTGACAGGGTCGAACTGCCGAACAGTGAGTACCAACGACATTCAGTGGACGCTCTAAATAACACGGTAATGTGACAAAAAATTCATATATATATATATATATATATATATATATATATATATATATATATATATATATATATATATATATAAATATACATATATAAATATACATATATATGTATATATATATATAGTATATATATATATATATATATATATATATATATATATATATATATATATATATATATATATATATATAATTTTGCTATTGATCACAGACCAAGATTTAAACATTCCTATAATTCATAGACCTAGACAATTTGCAGATAATAGGTCTGACCTTTTTCAAAAGAACGCAGGGATTTGTCATTTACTGTTCAAACACTACTCTGTTCATTACACATCAAAATGAACAGAGAGAGAGAGAGAGAGAGAGAGAGAGAGAGAGAGAGAGAGAGAGAGAGAGAGTCAATTGCTCTAATACAGTGACCAAAGTAAATACTACTATAAGTTTCAAAATAACTGTTCCTTATACCTCTCACTGCTTCTCTGATTCCTTAATCTTTCACATTACCTTTAATCTATTTAGCATATGAAGTATTTACAGAAGCTCGAGTCGATCTGCAAATTTTACCTCCCCTGTCTACTCATTATTTATCGTTTACATGATAATATGGGATATATCTAACCCATGCAAACCGAAGTTACTTCCGACTGTATGCTACGTTTGCATTTGCTAGATAACAAAGATACAATGGAGAGGTTCATTCGGAGCGACGTTTTCCTGGATCTCGACTGTTTTTCATATGTTTAACTTTTTACAACATCAAAACTATTTCAGCATCCTCAGTAAAGTGCTAATGACTTTAAGTTTTCTTGGTATAAGTTTTTATGACATTATTATTCAGAGGGCGCATTGTGCGTGAATAAATGGATTATGAAAGGAAAATAAGCGCGCAAAAACTTTGTGCTTTTTGATATTTACTTCTACGCACAATTCACCTACACGTGTAGAACTATGCCTTCGAAAACAGAGAGACTATTACTATTGCATTACCAACCATAGTCCTATATTCTATTACACGAATTCACCGCCTAAAGTAATCTGGTGCTGCAAAACTCCTCCGGAAGACAACCACATGGTTACTGTTTCACATGAGGGACGTATTTGAGAGAGAGAGAGAGAGAGAGAGAGAGAGAGAGAGAGAGAGAGAGAGAGAGAGAGAGAGAGAGAGGAAAAATATACAGATTGTAACAATATTTTAAATAAAAATTTGTGTGTGTGTGTGTGAGAAAGAGAGAGAGAGAGAGAGGAAAAACAAAAAAGATTGCAACATTATTATAAGTATAAATTTGTGAGTGTGTGTGTGTGTGTGTGTGTGTGAGAGAGAGAGAGAGAGAGAGAGAGAGAGAGAGAGAGAGAGAGAGAGAGAGAGAGAGAGAAAACAAAAAAGATTGCAACATTATTATAAGTATAAATTTGTGAGAGAGAGAGAGAGAGAGAGAGAGAGAGAGAGAGAGAGAGAGAGAGAGAGAGAGAAAGAGAATTTACCAGTATCGTTACTATTTTAAAAGAAGGGAGCTGGGGGCGGGATGGGGGTGAAGAGAAAGAGAGAAGCAAAAATATCAGGTCTCCATTAGACTTCCGATCAAGACTAAAAATATCTTCCGTGTCACCAAGACTTTCTGACATTGATTGATGGACCAGAAGTTACAGCTTGTATTCCGCGTGTTTGCATGTATAAGTGAGTCTGTTTGCATTAGTGTGAAGTTTGTGTATTTTCAACCAATAACTGAGACCAGGAGCAATACAGTATTCCATGAACTGAATTTCTACTACAAAATAATATGAAATTGTTTGTCTTGATTTGAAATGAAATTCAGAAAAAAAATGGCACTTTTTAAGTATAAACTTGAGTCTATATATGTATAGAATCAAGAAAAGCCGAAGTGACATGCATAGAAAAGCAAGACTAATATTAATCTAAAAAAAAAAAAACGGGCTCAAAAGAGGCGACAGAGAGAGGCTTAAAAGTATTTATTTAAAGTTCGAAGAAAAAATGAGACCATATAAAATAAATCGACTTTCAGAGTAAAGGCACAAACATTTTCGACTTAGTTGAAATATTTAGTGTAGGAAAGATTCCCTGGTATCTAAAAATATCGAACCCGACGTGGAAATCTTTCACATCTGACAACTTTTAAAGAAAGTTTGAAGGCGATCAAGTTTGTTGAACATTTCAAGTAAGAAAAAAGATTGAATATAGGAAGAAGTCTCCACTCGTTTATGAAGTATAATAATATAACAATAATAATAATAATAATAATAATAAACAAGTAAAAAAAATGCGCCGAAGCGAAGTTTCTTCGGTGTAATCGAGTTTTCTGTACAGCCGCTACAGCGTAAAATCAAGGCCACCGAAAATAGATCTATCTTTCGGCGATCGTAGTATAATGCTGTATGAACCGCGGCCCGTGAAACTTTAACCACGGTCCGGTTGTGGCCTATCCTATATAGTTGCCAGAAGCACGATTATGGATAACTTTAACCTTAAATAAAATAAAAACTACTGAGGATAGAAGTCTGCAATTTGGTATGTTTGATGATTAGAGGGTGGATGATCAGTATAACAATTTGCAGCCCTTTAGCCTCAGTAGTTTTTAAGATCTGAAGGCGGACACGAAAAAGTGCGGACGGACAGACAAAGCAGCCCTAATAGTTTTCTTTTACAGAAAACCATAATAATAATAATAATAATAATAATAATAATAATAATAATTATTATTATTATTATTATTATCATTACAAGAACAACAGTGCACGACATACCAGTCCGCCTTCGTTATCCTTTCTAAGAAATGACAAAAGTCAAGGAGAGCTACAACAATAAGTGGAGTAACCAAATTTCGTATTCTAGGAGAAAGCAAATTTTCGTAACATTTTAACTTCCTCTACGCCGTATTTGTTTAAATTTTATTTGTTCATTCCACTCTCTCTCTCTCACACACACACACAAATGCACGTGCGCACAAGCATATACATATATACACATTATACACTATATATATATATATATATATATATATATATATATATATATATATATATATATATTATATACATATATATATATATATATATATATATATATATATATATATATATATATATATATACATACATACATATTTGTATATATATAAATGAATGCTCATGGTTCAGTGGGCAGGATACAAGCCTCAAAAGCAAAAGACTGTTTGTGGCAAGCTCTGCTGAATCCCAGTTTATCTCATTAACCTAAATAGTAAGGCCTAATATTCGCATTCTAAAAGAATTGCTGTAAACCGGAAGGATTACACCTGGCGCCAACTCCTCTAAGGGAGAAAGGTGTATGTGCGTTTTGACTTTCCTGGTGTAAACTTGGGTCTGAGGTAATGGTATGTAATGCATCTTTTTATAAATCGACTGATGAGGGAAGTGTCTGCAGCAGTAAAATTCCGATGTATACAAATGCCGTGATGTATGGAGGAATTGTTGAGTCCACCCTCCTATATGGGAGTGTTGTTCATTTATATGAAAGCCAAAAACGGAAGCAGATAAGATATGCTGTTCGTATACTATGCGTGGAATAAGAAGGGAATTTGTAGGGAATGTGAATATAATAGAAAGAATAAAATGAGAATGTTAGCATAGGTAAGAGGATAGGTCAGACTAATTTCAGGTCATTCGGTCATGTGAAGAATATGGAGCTTCGTAAGCAGGTGAAAGGGAATATTTGATTTACAAGTTTTGTGCAAAAAGAGGAAAGGTGCGCTGAGAAAGTGCTGTCTACATGGGTGGAAGAGGTGCTGGGAAAGAAGGGCCTTCACTTCCCAAAAGTGTGAGTTTGTGCCAGGTAGGCGTGAATGGTGTAATTTACGCCGTTAAAGGATGATCGTATTGCTTTTTCTCTGGAGTTTATTGGGGAAACGGCTTAGTGTTATCAATACATACGTGCCCCTAAACTCTCTGTCTGTCTGTCTGTCTGTATGTCTCTCTCTCTCTCTCTATATATACGAGTATACACATACTGTATGTATATATATATATATATATATATATATATATATATATATATATATATATATATATATATATATATATATATATATATATATATATATATATATATATATATATATATATATATATATATATATACGAGTATATATATATAAATCACCCTGTTAGTGCATAGGTTCCACTAATTCACTATCACTCTGGACAAACTTCTGAGGTTTGGCTAAACGTGCGAGTACGTGTGTACAGCAAGTAATACAACGTGTGATGGAAACTTTCCTATTTCGTAACTGAAGAAGCAAAGCTGAATATACTGTCACAGCTGTCTCCGGTATGGTTACTATCATTTCCAACTCCGGTGGTTATATTTTCGGTTGAGGTTGTTTGCTTGTCAACTTACTGGTTTATGTATAGGAAAGATTATAAGGGGCTAAAGAATTAACGTCAGTAAAAATTACTAAAAGCATTAATGAGGGGATCTTCATGAGATGAAGAAGTGTTGGGAGAAATCATTCTAAATCTTAAAAGCTTCATAATCACCATCGTCATCCCAAACATTGCATGATGCAAAGTGCCTCTTCAAATTCCTTCACTCATTTCTTTAAAATGCTTTCTCTTTTACAAATCTCCACTAATCTCAGCCTCCATTCTCACCGATCTCACCCATGTAGGTCTGGTCTTCCACCTCTTCTGATCTGCTTTATCTTTTACAAATCTCCACTAATCTCAGCCTCCCTTCTCATCGGTCTCATCTAAATAGGTCTGGGTCTTCCACCACTTCTGTTGTGCTTTATCTTTTACAAATCTCCATAATCTCAGCCTCCCTTCTCATCGGTCTCAGTCAAGTAGGTCTGGTTCATTCACCTCTTCTGATGTGCCTTATCTTTTACAAATCTCCACTAATCTCAGCCTCTCATCTCATCAATAACATCTAAGTAGGTCTAGGTCTTCCACCTATTCTGTTGTGCTTTATCTTTTACAAATCTCCACTAATCTCAGCCTCCCTTCTCATCGGTCTCATCTAAGTAAGTCTAGGTCTTCCACCCCTTCTGGTGTGCTTTATCTTTTACAAATCTCCACTAATTTCAGCCTCCTTCCCATCAATCTCATCTAAGTAGATCTGGGCCTTCCACCCCTTCTGATGTGTTTTATCTTTTACAAATCTCCACTAATTTCAGCCTCCTTCCCATCAATCTCATCTAAGTAGATCTGGGCCTTCCACCTCTTCTGATGTGTTTTATCTTTTACAAATCTCCACTAATTTCAGCCTCCTTCTCATTGATCTCATCTAAGTAGGTCTGGGTCTTCCACCTCTTCTGATATGCTTTATCTTTTGCAAATCTCCACTGATCTCAGCCTCCCTTCTCATCAATCTAATCTAAGTAAGTCTAGGTCTTCCACCTCTTCTGATGTGCTTTATCTAGTACAAATCTCCACTAATTTCAGCCTCCTCCTCATTGATCTCATCTAAGTAGGTCTGGGTCTTCCACCTCTTGTGATGTGCTTTATCTTTTACAAATCTCCACTAATCTCTGCCTCCCTTCTCATCATTCTCATTCAAGTAGGTCTGGGTCTTCCATCTCTTCAGGTCTGCTTTATATTTTACAAATATCCACTAATCTGTCTCCCTTCTCATCGGTTTCATATAAGTAGTTCTGGGTCTTCCGCCTACTCTGGTGTGCTTTATCTTTTACAAATCTCCACTAATCTCAACCTCCCTTCCCATCATTCTCATCTAAGTATGTCTGGGTCTTCCACGTCTTCTGGTGTGCTTTATCTATTACAAATCTTCACTGTTTCAGCCTTCCTTCTCATCGTTCTCATTTAAGTAGGTCTGGGTCTTCCACCTCTTCTGGTGTGCTTTATCGTTTACAGATCTCCACTGATCTTAGTCTACCTTCTCATCGTTCTTTTTCAAGCAGGTCTGGATCTTTTACCTCTTCTGCCTACAGGAGCCCAGGGGTTGTGCTAAAGGCATTCCCAAGCCACCTGCATCACCCTTTCATCAACATCTCATCAACATCTGGAATTTTCGTAATTTCTCTTTGGATATCATTTCCAGCTCTAACTCCTAATATTCGTTTTATATTAAAGCTTTATTCTCAACTTTACAAAATCTTTTAGATGTAGTTTCACTGTCCTACCATGATTCATGTCCCTAGACCAGACTGGTGTAATCTTACTTTCATATGCAATATTCAGTTTATTTGGTTATTAAATGTTATTCACTCTGTCTATTCTTTGGCCGCTATATATTAATCATATCTTGTTGTCGTTAATAGATTATATAAATAATTTCCTAATAACTAGGTTTTAGTTTGTAATTTAAGGTTCAAAGGTCTCGGTCATTGGATTGTGGCAGTCTGAAGCTTTCTAGTCTGTTTCATATATGAGGTGTCCCTTTCACACCGATAAAACATATCGTTGATTTCTAATCGTCATACTGATCAGATTTGTCCCTCAGAAGGCAAAGGTCTAGGTTACATACAGTGAACTGAGTGGTTTAAATGTTTAATCGCCGGGTACATAAAGGTAATTCCCTGGTAAACAAGTTGAGTAAGCCTGACCTTTGAAGGTTAAATGTCAAAGTCGCAGAAGAGGACACAACTGATGTGTATTATGCGTTGATGAGGATATGAAAATGGAAACGAATTACTGAATCACTAACGGGTGGCCTTGGCGAAGTATCCTCTCCACCGAGTAGACCCCTTTTTTTAATGATTTTATCTTAACGTTTCCTTCAGTTTTCTCAAGATTTTCTTGACAAGTTTTAGTCTCTTATTTCTCTTTCAGTCCAGCTGAGAGCCATTCTAAGGGTCCTATTTGATCGATTTGATCGGACAGAGAGAGAGAGAGAGAGAGAGAGAGAGAGAGAGAGAGAGAGAGAGAGAGAGAGAGAGAGAGAGAATTATTCCCTTCTTTAAGAAAGTGAAGTATATCCATTAAATTCCATTAATCATCAGTCCCTATAAACTCGAGGGAAATTTCCACACAGCACAGCAAAAACTAGTAATGTAAAAAATGTTCTAGGGTGACCCAAAAACCGGAAATCCGCGAAGCTTAGATTACAGATATTCAAACAAGACGTTCACGCACGACAGGGGCTACTTCTCGAAAATGAACATTCATTTAATAATACGCCTCTACTCAGAACTACTGTAAGGGAGCCGGCAACGGTACATGGCATATGGTGACGAATTAAGAGAAGAAAAAAAAATGGTTTTTGAAGACGAGGGGAAGGGGAGACGGAAAGGTTAAAGATAAAGGGACGACAAACCGTTAAATCTATGCTTACTCATACACACACGTTTATGAATTTTATCATATACACCAAGACATTTTCTTTATGTCAAAAACAATAAGCTACAAATGTCGTTTAATATTAAATTCACTCAACCTCAGATAACATTATCCGAAAGTGAATTTATAAGTGATGAGCGATTCGTCAACAGGGAGATTCGAACCCCGGAATAACTGGGAAGCGACGACTTTTCAGTCATAATTAATTCCTGCCTGGTGTTTGAACAAATATAAATATAAAACGCCGAGAACAAAAAAGTTGTTATAGATGATCTCCGAAAATAAAACTGAATAGTTTAGATGCGTCACATGGCGGTAGAGTATTTGAGACGTAAACACTCCGGTGTTCACGAGACACTGAAGAAACGAGGGAGACAGAAAATGCGACGAAAGGAGAAGGAAACAAAACCAAGGAAAGGAAACAAGAGACGGGACACAAAACAGACCAGAAGAAGGAACGAGAATTCCAGAGGAAAGTTGAGAAGCTTTGCCTATAATAAACGTCATGCAAAGGCCGGGCAAACTCGGCGAACGCCGGGAGAGGCAATTACACAGCAAATTACAATAACGTAAAAATAACGAGAGCAGAAAAGTCAACAAATACACGGATGTCGTGTGAGGATCCTAATTAACGGCCAAAGAAATGGAAGAAAAAAGAAAACAATGATAAGTATTACAAATTTACACGCATATTCCAGCAAAGTTTATAATACGTATACAATCACGCAACCACGCTGCTGTTAAAGCCCTGTAATTACCGACGTCATCGCTGATTGATAATTAATCACACAGCACGAAATCCAAGGGAAAAAATCCTCACATTCATGAGAAATTATTTAAGCAATTCGTAATATTTAATATTCGAAGTCCCAGTCAATTCGTGGGGGCGTAAAAGGTCATCGCACGAACCTTAACAAGAGAGAGAGAGAGAGAGAGAGAGAGAGAGAGAGAGAGAGAGAGAGAGAGAGAGAGAGGGGGGCGGTGTTGGAGGGGTTAGGGAGTGAGTGGATAACACACTGTGATACCAAGTATGTCTAGAATGACTCTAGACCGATATTTTTTTTACATCGTTACCGTCATGCAGCCGTTTGATTTTTTTTTCCCAGCTTGAATTTAACGAAAACCAATGCAAGCATACATACAAACGTACAAAGAATTCCTGACAGACGTCACAACATTCCACTGCAGTTTTTTTTTTTTGTTTTTTTGTTTTAAATTCCACCCTTAAACGAAAAAGGTTTACTCCGGTCCGCAAACGAAAAACTTGCCCTTATCAACTGCATAACCCCGAAAATCGTAATTTTGAGCGAATGAATATGAAATTACCAACACGCAGACATCCAAATTTTCAAGGTACATCTGAACAGAAGTAAAAATCGTTTCCTTTTTTTCTGAAAATCTAGTTACTTATTCATGCAATCCCTGACCTCGAAATTATTCATGAACCCCTTCAGAAATCTGAAGCAGCTTCCCAAACAATACCAGATAAACGGGATATGCGGCAGCAGACGGAGAGAAATAGTTACTGAATTGAGAAATCCACGAATTGCTGATTTGGTGTACTGGCGAACGTTACGCGGCCTCCCAAATGATTATGGTACAAAGTATTTTCAGAAATCTTCGGAACACCGTCACATTAATCAGTTTACAAAGGAGGTAATTCTTTGACGGGATTGCAATTAATTCAGCGGATAAACTTATCAGCTTCTCGCTAATTATTATGCCGATGAAAAAAATAAGAGACCTTCCTGCATGACTGCAATATAAATAAGTATACACGTATTTACCTGTGTAAGTACATGTGATTCAAGACCTACATAATTGCACGCAGACATGAATTAACAGAAATATCACTACATGTTCGCGGAGTGGCAGTAGAATAATATACAAATACACTTTGCATATACAAGCACACATACACCACGCTCAAATTTACATATATATATACACATATATATTATATATATATTTATATTATATATATACATAGAAGGTCAAAATCAATCAATGAGACCATTTATTTCCTTATCTATCAAATTTTTGACTGGAATATTTTCATTTATAATATATATATATATATATATATATATATATATATATATATATATATATATATATATATATATATATATATATATGTATGTATGTATGTATGTATGTATGTATGTATGTATGTATGTGTGTGTGTGGATTATTCATGTGTAAAAGCCGTGATATCAACAGATGAAACTGCATCAGTACATACTATTATTTTGGGATTTTATTTCGTTATATTATAATTTCATACCTTTAAATATGATTAGTTATCTCCAGTAAAAATTATCTTTGAATAAATACTGAGTGAAACACAGAGCATTAACTGAGAATTTAATGAAAAGAGTCCCAGAAAAATCCTCTTCTACACTTGCGGTTACTGTCGCAGTGATTACTATACAAGTGCGCATGTGCCGTCAAAAAACTGCAAAAATGTCGTAATTTGCAACTGCATCTTACTTATATCAAGCACATTATTTAAATTACTCATTCAAGTTTAGGGCCTTCTGAATGTTAATAAATTAGTGGAAAATCATTTAAAGGTAAAAATGATCCTTTGTCTCGGTCCTATTCTGTAAATGTAGACAATTAACATTTTAATACAGTATATGAAAGTAATGACCAATAGTCATATTGTACCCATAGCATCAAAAATGATGGAAATGTGTTTTACTGCACAATTGCTGGCACTAATAGCAATTAACTTTATGTAATTGAAAAGTCAGTTAATCACAGTATTACATGATGCTAAAAGTATGCATCTCTATTTTTGGCGAATATTTTTCCACGGAAAATCACAGAACTTTTTTTTTTTTATAATTTCACATGATTTTTTGGAACTTCTATTTTGTATATTTTGGTTTCTGTACATACAGAGATAAATCAAAACTTTCAGATTTGCAATGGCCCTAAAATGAGTATCTTACCAAACTCTTAATTTACATAGCCTGATCAAATTTACTAAACACAAACGTCACAAGTGAAAAAAGGGTACACTTCAATCAAATTCTTACATCAAGTAGAAAAATCTAATGATACACATTGCTTGTTATACATTATTATAATCGTTATGACTGACTTCTGGGCTAAGCATGATAGCCAAAATGGATAAGCCCACAGAGGCAAAAAACCATAATGACTAGTCCTAGAATGCAACAGGAGTGTGGATACAAAAGGCACGTGCTTACGTGCAAAATATGTTTTGTAACAGTTGCATCCTTGATGAAGAAATAATAAAAACAACGTATAATAAAAATGATTTGCTATGCGACAGAAATTAATTAGCAATGTAATTATCCACTCGATGGTATAACACCATGCAAAATTAAAATTCTCAGAAAAAACACTATATAAATCTGTCAGCTTATATTTCATCAACATTTACAACTAGTTTTAAAGCATCATAATAGAGAATTTGATGTTGCAATTTTAATATGATTATACAAGCGATGCCTCGTTCTTAAATAAATAGATCACTATTTCATATATATGTAAACACAAACACAAACACACACACATATATAGATATATATATATATATATATATATATGTATGTATATATATATATATATAAATATATATATATATATATATATATATATATATATATATATATATAAATATATTATATATATATATATATATATATATATATATATATATATATATATATATATATATATATATATATATATATATATATATATACACACACACATATTAACAAGCAATTTCCTTTAATCGTGGATGACTTCAGAAACAAGCATTTGTCAAGCATTTTAGTTATGTCAGAGGAGCCACACACACTTTTTAGTTATGAATCATAGAGGAGCCCCATTATATATTTATGCATATATATATATATATATATATATATATATATATATATATATATATATATATATATATATATATATATAAAATGTAGGTAAAAGAGTATATCAGCTGGTGTAAAACTGTAAATGGTGAGATGATGAAACTGGGTCTGAAAAAGGAATTGCTGGAAGAGCAACTGCGCGACAAAAGAGAAAATCTTGTCAGATATGTAAGATGATGAATTATTTATCCAAGAAGAAAGAGATAGAGAAATAGAATAGATGTAAGGAAATGATGTGAATCTGAGCAAATTCTCTCCATTGAAAATGAAAGCACTGGATGGCTGTAAATGTAGAAAAATCAATGAGGAAATGAACATCTAAATTAAAGATGAAAATGGATAGATACTGTCTTGAGATTAAATTTCTTTGCTGACAGGGTGTGTTCTTGAAAAGCACATAAGATAGGCACATAAGACAGGACATAAGATAGGCGGCTCTGAATCATGCAATGGAGATTCTAGGATGATAATGTAAGGAGGGAAATTAAATGCCTGAAAAACGTAAATATCTTACAGGTTGGTGGATTACAAGTCAGATATGAGAGGCCGGTAGTCACAATGTGACTGAGTGGCTGACCAGGGTGTGTCAAGTTCGTCTGGAAGAGGGAAAGGTTCCAGAAGAACGGGTGAAAAGAATAAAATTTCCTTTGTATAAAGGCATAATGTTATTCAGTAGACATGAGAAGGTGTATGATGAGACTAAGAAAATACCACAGATAGCTGGATGACTGAAAAGGGAATGGCAGCATAGGTTTAGACAAGGATGAACGCTCATGGACCAAGTGTTTGTAATAGAAAAGTCGTCTGGGAGGTTTAGAGTATAACAGAAAAAAATATGGTGGACATAGTCATAGAAAAGCTTATGATTGAAAGAACAGACATTTAAAGCACAGGGTGCTGCAGAAAGCAATTTTTTGTGATTAAAAAATTCTCTAAGGAAAGTGAAGCCTGTTTCTAATGGTTTCCTTTTTTATATGCTTTTACTTATGTATACAGGACCAATTAATGAACCTCAACGTTTCCTAATATACTTACTCTAGTTCCTGTTTTTCGTTTTCATTTAAAACTAAAACACTGAATATTATATACATATAAGTAGAATACAGAGAGAGGTTTAAGGAGATCAGATTGCAAAGTTAATCGAGCATTGCGAATAGAAGCTGAGGACACTAAAAAAATGTTGTGGAAGTCTTCAAAGAGAAACTTCAAAATGAATGTTAACGAGGATAAATAAAATCGTCTTGTACGTTGATCTCAGTACAGAGGTTCACACAGTGAATCTTACTCCTTTCAACATTTCAGCATATAACTTAGGGTCCAGCATGTGCAACAAAAATGGAAAATAAATGGCTGATTCGTATGGGCATTTAGAAGTAAATGTAAAGTGTTAGAGAGATGAGAAAAGAGGTGAACCACCAGATAAGAGATACAAAGGAAGAGTGAAGATCTCTGCAAAAGTCCGGATGAGAACAGTCTCAAACAATAAAAATTGGAAAATATGACGAGACAAATGGCTTGCCCAGTATATGTGGAGAAAGAAGGATTAAAGGGTGAAAAATGTAAAGATAGAACGTGGTAAAAATGATGGCACAGGTTCCCTTCCCGGTCCCCTTTCAACTGATGAAATGTTGCAATTATCATCAGACAAGATGTAGCTGAGAACCATGAATTCCCCCAACGGCAATTATTTTTAGTATGAAGGTCATTTAATATCAGGGTCTTAAAATCACTAACCTTGTATGTCACCTGAATTGTTTCAATAGTGAATTATATTTGAAACACATGTAGTGTCTTAAAATTCAGTGTTTTTGTACAAAGTCTAAGGAGAGCAATAATTTCACAACAGGGCCAAGTCTTTACAAAACAAGGTCTGTATGACAGACATATTGAATGTTCAAACAGATAAGTGATCTTCCATCATTTATGTCTACGCATGGTGATCTTCATGGGCAACCATGTAGGATGAGTTGCGAAGATAGGTTTGGCGTAACAGACACTGATGGACAAAAAAAGCGGACAAACGCGGAAAATCTCACTTTATGCTCATCTGTGCAGATGTTCTGTCCTTGTAGCAATTACGACTGAAATCCATTCAAGCGTGTACAGCGTGATGACAAAGTGAGCGTGAGAGATACTTTGTCGAACAGATTGATTGATAAACAACAGCACGATCTCTTTTCATGGGCATACATGCAGGATGGTCTACCCTTGTATCTACTACAGTTTGATTAAAAACTCTACCGACCGTGGAGGAAGCTGTTACGACAAAGTAAGTCTGACAGTCAGACTGATGGAAAGACAGAAAAATCTTCCTTCTTCCTTCATGCACATCTCATCTATACATGACGATCTACTTTGTACCATTCTGAACGGAAACTTCTTCACCCGTGTAAGAGGAGCTGCGAAGACGGTTAATGCGACAGGCGATCAGAACTTTCAAAGTTCGCCTGTCTGTCCCTCTGAAGGACGGACAGGCAGTCATACTTTCTTCATGCGAAGGTTTGACAGGAATTCCTCCTTTTTAGGAGCTGGAATGACAAAGTAAGCGGGGTAGATACACTGACAGATAGACAGATGGAAGGAAAACTATAGTTCCCTCAAGAATGGCGAAGGGGGATTAATCATATATTTCAAGGCTAATCTTCGAAAACAACTTCGCTGAAATCAGTTGCAATGTTATTTTCCCAGTTCCTAGGGTAAGACGACTACATCTTCAGAGCTAAACCACTGACTTGAATGAAGATAAGGTGACGTATTTAGAATCGTGGGTCCCATTCCAGACGACAGAGATTTTAAAATTTCAGAATTCATTGCATCACAAATACGAATTATTCGATTTCCTTCAACTCAATGCTTGTGTGCCTAAGTCTATTTGCGAGACATCCATCAGCTATCGTATAACAGTCCTTGTGACAGACAATTTATTGCGTGCCTCTTGGTGCCTGGCAGTCTATGTATCTGCATCACGTGCCTTCACCTATTTGACAATTCTCTCTCTCTCTCTCTCTCTCTCTCTCTCTCTCTCTCTCTCTCTCTCTGTTCTAGTTTGTAGTAACCGATCACCGCCGCCCCCTTCCCCCAACTCTCCCCTCTTTGATGTGCAGTAACCGTGCTCGCTCTCTCCTATTTGATATATAGCAACCTCTCTCTCTCTCTCTCTCTCTCTCTCTCTCATGTGTAGTAACGGCCACGCAAAGCTGTCTTAGCAACCCGTCATCTCCGCCCACCGTATTCCCGCCCACACGTCGACGCCTTTTCCTAGTTCCTCACGACCTAATAACAGCTAATTATATGGTATGATTATATGTAGGGGTTACTCCAATCGACGCCTTCGTCCCGTTCTCGATGGGAGGTGGAACGCCTCATGAAGGGCCTCATCTCATCTCATGTTGAGTGCTGTGGTAAGTTAATGTAGGACCTTCATCGCCATAGGTCAAGGCAGCAAACTGTCGGTTGTCATCTACGTAAGCGTGCGCGCAAGCACACGTAACGGTACGAACTCGCATCAAGTATGTGCATTACCTTCAGAGTAGTCTCAAGTTTGCGGGAATGTCTGTATGTAACTGTCATGTCAATCATGTTTTTCGTTGTTATAGTAAAGTTATATTGATTTAATAAGGAGTCCATAACCATTTGCTAACTGGAAAGCAACCAATTAGAAGTATATTAATATAAAACCCATTCACACCGTTTCTCTGTAGCAAGAAAAACAAATACTTTGTTGTGTTTGTTAACACTACTGGTATCTGCCTGAAAGCAATTATGTCCTCCAGTACGCCAATATAATACTTTACTTACCTACATGAGTAATACCCAAGTTAATAATGGTCATGACAATAAAACAAGTGTCCACTGAAATCCTTGTGTGGTGCACGTCTCCTCGAACGCGTTACTAAATATCATATTCCTATATTAAGTTAAATGAAAATGATTTTTAGACAGTGAATCAAAAATATTTCGAAAGCCTGAGGAAATCGGAGACACCCAAAAATTAATTTTCAATTTTTTAAATTTTATTTTGCATGAGCATCCGTAATGCATCAAGGACCCTTTCTCTTAAAAGACAAAATGGGTTACATAGTCTAGATTCAATCCAGTGGGCCAGGTGAATGGAAAAGGAGGCCGGGTAGGAGTTGCAAACTCGCCCTTTCGTATTGTTAAATACATTTGTTTACTGGTCTAAGCTGATTTGCTGAATAAACACATTCGTTAATGGCGTTATGATAGTTATTTTTAATTTCCTGTAGACATAACGCCAAGAGAGAGGTAGGTGTGCGTTCTTATGCGCGTGGGCGGGAGAGGCGAGCACCGGAAGAAGGATCCTCTTTGCAGACATGACGTTCATGATTTCTGCTTTGATGGAGCCCGTTTATGGCATTAAATTAATAGATCAACCAATCCGTGCTTATAAGGTGAGGCCATAAAAGACTTCTCTGCCAATTTACTTCGGTTACTGATGGGTTAAATTTGCAACCGAAAAGAAGAACACTTCTTTTGAAATCGGGGGTCTTTTATCATTCTCATATTTTCATCTGTGTTTCATAAATTGAAAGGATTTATGAAGAATTCATATACCAAATTTCATCGAACGTATTCTTTCGAATAACCTATAATACTTGTTTATTTTTATATCAACTCATGTTCAGCATACGTTCGATCATTTTAAGAAGATTTTTATATTTCATGCTACTCAGCTCAAATCATCCGAAGAGGTCAAAAGGTCAGTGTACAGAATCAGGTTCACTGCTGTTTGTGGCTTGGCGTTGACCTTCCACACCACTTCAGTAACTGGATGAAAATTAGATGAATTTAGATTCAATTACGCCTTCGCACACACATATAATTATATACATACAGACACACAAACACACACACATATACACACACACATACAACGTTAATAAGCCTTGAAATTGTGAAGAGTTATTCTCTGTAATTATTACACTTTATTAAATGACAGTAATGTAAGAGAGGCTCGAGAGAGCAAGTCCCAGTCTTAGAGTCGTTACTTGCCTAGCTGCCTGCGTGCATGGAACCAGTGGTGAGACAGGCTTGCCCCGGGCTGGACAACGACGGGTCTAAACGTTAAGTTTATTACCCATTGGCTATCATTATTACCCACATGAAAAATATTTAAGTGGAAATACAAGTTTATCTCTTATAACCACGTGTTGCCTTGTCATGTGTGTGAGGAGCGTTGGTGATCTTTACTGTTGTAATGACAGTATATATATATATATATATATACATTATATATATATATATATATATATATATATATATATATATATATATATATATATATATATATATATATATGAGAGTGTTAGTGACTTTCATTGTTGTGACGAACACACACACACACACACACACACACACACACACACACACACACACACACACACACATATATATATATATATATATATATATATATATATATATATATATATATATTGTCATAACAACAATAAAGGTCACCAACACTCCTCACACAGAAGACAAGGTAACAAGTGGTTATAAGAGATAAACTTGCTTCCTCTGTTTAATAAAACGCAATGTATTTCTACGTAATAATTTTTCATGTGGGTAACAATGATAGCCAATGGATAACAAACTTAAGTTTAGACTCGTCTTGTCCAGCCCAGGGCATCCTCTCTAACCACTGGTTCCATGGACGCAGGCGGCTCGGTCTGAGCCTCGGGTAGGCAAGTAACGTCCCTACGATCGGGATTTGCTCTCCCGAGCCTCTCTTACAGTACCGTCATTTATTACGGTATAATAATTACAAAGAATAATGCTTCACAATTTAAAGGCTCGTTAATGTTGTTGAGGAAATCCATTGCGATAGACAGAATCTCAGCTAATCGCAACAAATATATTAGTTACGCTTGGGACAAAAATTGTCAGTCTTCTCCACTTTATTCATCGAAAAGAGAAAGCATTTATCGTCATAAAAAACCTTATTACTCAACAAATCATCAGAGATCTGGAAAAAAGATCCAATGACAAGCTAGTATTTCGTCATGAATCATAATTAATCTTTTGCTTCCAGCTGGTTAATAATGTCGAGTCTTTGGAAATAATTAGGGGGAAAAAAAAAACACTGAAATGGAGACTCGTAGTATAATGAAGACTTTACGTGGGCGATAAAAATTTGCATTCATCCGTCTTAACAATTTGCCATGGAAGAACTGTGCCATTTAAAAAAACTGGATGCCCTGATTAATGTTATCTTAACAGTTGCTGGATCTGCAATTACAGCTTCACGTATCTAGAACGTGTGTACCCCGTAGGCATTTACTTAAGGTTCTTTACAGCGTCCCTTCGGCCCCTAGCTGCAACCCCTTTCATTCCTTTTACTATACCTCCGTTCATATTCTCTTTCTTCCATCTTCCTTTCCACCCTTGCTTAACTATTGTTTCGACATTATTTTCAGCGCTAAATGACCTCATAGATCCCAGCGCTTGGCTTTTGGACTAAATTTGATATTTAGAGTCCAAGAACGTGTGCAATTTTATAAAAACGTGAAACAGCAATAATTTATGCAAGTGGACATTAAAGAGAGAGAGAGAGAGAGAGAGAGAGAGAGAGAGAGAGAGAGAGAGAGAGGGGGGTGGGTTGAGGCTGGAAGACATGGAAAAATACGGAAAGCTCGACCAGTTTTATTTTTTGTCATACATTAAATATTCGGGAATTCCAATATCCAACTCCAACGACGCATTAACATATTTACAAAAGACTGAAAGATCTCAAGGAGATTTGGTTTATACTCATGGCAATACAATGTGTGTGCGTTCGTACTGTCAGAAGTTCACTACCAAACAGTGATGAATGCAGATACAGAAACACAAATTCGGGGAATAAAGTACAATTTTACAAAAACCTGCGAGACATCATGTCCCCTCTTCAATGTGGGTAATAATGCGTGTGCATATGCGTGCAGTTGTAATATTTCATGAGATATTCATGAATCCGTTGATTCAAAATGCATATTTTTATATTTGTAATCACAATACCACAGATCGGCGGGGAGGGCCAAGAAATTAAATTGGATTTTTCTCATGGGAAATAAATAAAAAAACGTCTCACCTTAAGACGGGTTAAATTACTGTGTTCTTGGAACACAACGGCAAACTGTTACAGGAATTCTCAGGTTAAAGGGAAGTAACTGACATGGGTTGACAGAAAAATATATGAAAAAAAAGTACAGTCACAAACAACACTTAGTGTGTAGGCTCTATTCATTTTTTATGTTTGGTCAGCTGGTCATATAAGAAGAATTTCTACAAGGTGTTATAGAAGAGTTTTTAACTTTTTCTACCTTTTAAACTGTAGATACCAAGCAAAATGCAACCTAAATATAAACGAACTAAAAAAACATTTTTAGTGAACATCACTTCTTGTTCGATGTTGATACGGACAATTCCAGTATATAAAAAGAGGGAGTGAGAGAATCGTAACGGGAAAAAAAGAATGTTTCCTTCTTGGATCCGATCCCGTATACCATAACAAAAACGAAGGCTGTTATTAAATAAGGGGATCACTGTCATGCAAGATTATTAAAAAATCCTAACTCAAGATAATGACTAGGAAGCTTGTGTGTGCGTGTGTGTGTATGTGTGTGTGTGTGTGTGTGTGAGAGAGAGAGAGAGAGAGAGAGAGAGAGAGAGAGAGAGAGAGAGAGAGAATCTCGAAAATGCACAAGTAATTGCATGTTTGGAAATTAGAACATCAGAACTCGAAGGGTGTGGGGCTAAGGTTAGCGGGAAGGAAGATTGCAAAGAGCTGTTATTATTCTTTTAATTTCCTTTCATTCCATCGTCATTGTTATTAAGAAAGGGATATAGTCGAAGGGGCTGACTGCATCTGCTTCCTGAAGAAGAGTGAATGATTCCATATCACGAAATTCAAGAATATGACGACGAGTAAACTTCAGGTTTTTAAGAACTGAAATATTTTCTGATAATGCATATGTAAAGTTAATATTAGATTAAGTAAAAAAAAACTGTCCTAACCGGCTTGAAATCCACTGAATAAGATTAGCATTAAGAGCATTAAGGGACACTCACCATGGTACTTTCTCATCTTCTCTGTATATAAGAAGAGCTTACCATTGATAAGCAGTTGTTGTTTGATGCTCGAATGAACCGACACCAAACAGAAAAGTGCAAGAACACCAACATGACGCTTTGTTGTTTAAATGAGAAGGGAACTCTGACAACTTGAGAATTCGTCATCGGCTCGAACGTGGTTCTTGTGGTCCCAGAGAATCAAAACAATCGCATAAATTTGATATGAGTACATTTAAAAATAAGGTTCTTAAAGCAAATTGAGCTCTTCAATAAAGTTCTATATGAATAAATTTTCACACGTTTCACCACGCGGGATATAATGAAATGAAAGGGAACGCAAAACCTG
>NC_089748.1:75314149-75359149 GCF_040412425.1 Macrobrachium rosenbergii
TGAGCATGACCGTAGAAGTTACTCAAAAAATAAGCGAAGCGAGGGCGGTAGCAGGGTGTTTGCAAAAGATGCAGAAGAGAACTGGAAGGCTATGGACCCCAATGAGGGAATGTGTGAAAGGATTAATGAGCCAACTCTCATTTACAGAACTGAAGAGTGGCTGCTGTATACAAATGAAAGAAAAAAGCGTTAAACCCCGCTGAGATGAATTGTTCGTGTGCTGAATGCGGCAGAGGAAGAACTGAAACGTTAAGAGATGCGAAGATACTAGAGTAGGGTAGGGGGTGGGAGGAACAGTGTCTATAGATACTTCAGGAGTATGAAAAACACGGACGATGCCAAAATGGTGAAAATAATTTATAATTCGGAAGTGTAATGAAGGAAATGCTGAGGATGGGTCAGAAAGTGCTAGATAAATGGAGTAGAAGAGGTATATACGTTCAAACGTGCATGCATACACACTTACACAATTATATAGATATCGGGTATTTATATAATTTCACAACTTACCCCATTTGCATAAATCTATTCATTGATCAACTGCTCCCAGAGACAGCTAAAGTTTTCATAATGTGTTTAAGTATATAATTAAATAACTTTAAAGCTTACAACATTTACATAAGTATCAATTGTTCCCAGAGTCAGTTAGGATTTTCAGGATAATCTATCAATCTTTTCACAAGATTTCATTAAAGAATCATCTGTCGCCATCAAGGATAGAAATTAACTTACCAGTTAAATACATGTTTACAAGACTACCAAAAGGTGTCCTACACATGGTACCAATGACCCTCATGAGTATTTTACACGTGATGAGCTGACGCAATACACATGCCCATATCAATCATGTTTCAAAGAGCCTTGGCTGACATGTGTTCATTCCAAGCCAATCTGAATAAAACTTTTATCTCTGAATGATGTAAATCATGTTCATTCTTCAAACCGGAGTTATGATTTTCTTCATGTATATACTTTGTCGTATGAAAAGAAAGATGTGATATTGGATTACAGTTTTCAAGTCCAGATCCCCTTTTCTTGAATGTAAAAGAGAGAGAGAGAGAGAGAGAGAGAGAGAGAGAGAGAGAGAGAGAGAGAGAGAGAGAGAGAGAGAGAGAGAGAGTGGTAAAATATATACTTCCACCAAGAACAGGTTCCCATGAATGAAAAATTACCGCTTTGACTGATTTAATAACTTGAAATAGTTATATCAACTACTTTCATCCACGTCTCAAAGTTTCCAGGAAAGTTAATACTTAAATTAAGGATATATTTTCACAGAACTTCGTGAAGAGCAGACTTAACCTAAAAGCATGGTTTTGTTTAGAAAATCGCCATATATTCTAATAAACTCCTTAATGACTGACCTTGTCTAGTAAATTTCATGAAAATCTGTTAATATTTTTATCGACATTATTCTGCAATGCAATGGCTGATATTTTAGAAAGTGTCCCAAGCATCAAGGTAGGAGATTTTCATTTTTCCTATAAGAGGGAATAAACGAGTTAATCTTCACTAAACGAGTCCTCTCTGGTGGGTGCTGGAGAGGATTCGGATCAGCAGAAATTGTTACGCGTGGCTCCTGTCTTTTAATTCAACTGCTACAATATGAATCGGGCACTGGTAGTCAGTCTATTTTTGGCAAAGGTCAGTGACTGAAGAGAAACTGTCCCTTGCTGAATTGTTTTAAAAATAAATGAACTGCTTACACACAAAAAAGAAACTAACTCGCGCATACGCACACACAACACACACAAGTCCACACATATTCATATCAATATATCTGGGAATAATTTTGGTGGGTGTCAAAGAACTGAGAGAAAAAACTGGAAATTCACAAAATATCTTGGCGTGTATCCAGGATCATTAATTGAAAATAATCTAGATAAAAGTTAACTTGAAGAACCGCGGAACATACAAGCAACTTCGTTATGGAGAATGCAAGGTTACCGAAGCCGATTATTTCCAAACACAAGTCCTAACGCGGAAGGACCCTCTCTGAACTCTTTAGTTTCTTATGTCATAAAAACCTAATATATATTTAGGAAAAACAAATAAAACCAGTAAGATATGACTACCACTCAAAAGCACAGCGAATGCCTGGAATTAGCAAAATATCACTATAACCAAAACCTTAATAATCTTGCCCCGAAGATAATGCGAAAAATAACGCCGCATCACCATCAATTACTCCTGCAGTAATAAAGATAAAAAACCTCCAGAGGACAAAATGATAAATAATTACGATACACATCACAATTTTCACATTTTCGTTTTCTATTTGTCATTTTTGTTCCCTCTGGCCATGCGATGTAATTAGAGAGAGACGCGTGCCAGGAAAACATCTGAAACTAAAACTGATTGCTTCGGCAAATTGCCAGATGGGATGAATTTCATTGGCATTAATCACGTTGTTTATGAGCTTGTTTTTCTGGTCACCAAAAATATCCGCCTATGCTAAGAAACCCTAGTTATAAATCTCGGCCCAAATTACAGATCCCGGGATCGTCTCCTTCAGCTCGCCTTTACTTCCATTCTCTCTTTCCTTTACTTCACCAGGCGAATAGCATATTCTGACACACACACACACACACACACACAAACACAATAACACACACATTATCCTTTGCGTATATGGGTCTAAGTGTATGCACGTATGCATGCATGTATATGTGTGTATAAATTTCTGACTCACATCAGGATCGAACCCAGGTCTTTCAATTGAAAGGCAAGGGCGCTGCCCACTAGGCCATACAAGTCTTGTATGGCCTAGTGGGCAGCGCCTTGTATGGCATAGTGGGCAGCGCCCTTGCCTTTCAATTGAAAGACCTGGGTTCGATCCTGACGTGAGTCAGAAATTTATTTCTGTTCCACACGTGATTGTGTGTTAATTATTTCTATATGTGTGTGTATATATATATGTGTGTGTATGTATGCACACACACATATATATGTATATATACATATACACACACACACACACACACACACACACACACACATATATATATATATATATATATATATATATATATATATATATATATATATATATATATATATATATATATATACACACACTTGTAAGTACGAAATTGAACAAATATAAAATCTCAAAAGGAAATGAAGGCGCCATGAAGACGTGTGAACCGGATGTAACGGGCGGCCTCTAAGCTGAAATGCATAAAAACAATGCATCAGATGCAGCGTGTAATGTAATATGAGAAATGAAGATGCTTTCATATGCAGCATCCTGCTGGTTTCCGAGTAAGGTAACCAGCAATCCTTATTAAGTCGTGAGAGGCATGAAGGATCTCTCTGACTCGTATATAGGATGCTTGTGCGTCTGAGAGCGTTTTGTAAATAACGAACTTCTCTGTAGACCTGAATGGGATTTGGGGTTCAAAAGAAAGGCAGGAGACTGCAGGGAGAGGTATTTTCTTGCAAATAAAGCTGGCCTTATGCAGGTACTTACTCTTGCTCCTGGAGCAGTCCGTAAAGAGAAGCAAAAGACCTTAAGCTTTGCTCAGGTATAAATATTGCATTTTGTGTCTAGGCCTTCGCTATCTCCTATTCATTCATAGTTCAACAATAAAAGATAACACGCCCAACTGCAACTTGATAACTAGACAAGTCTTGATGAATCCGAGATCGGGACAGGGATATTTAAGAGCTAAAAATGTTACTAGAAAATGGAACACATTTTGTATGAACAGATTTACTTTAGTCGCTGGTGTCTTTTCCACCTTCTCTTCACGAAATATCTTCATCCCGAGTTCTCAAATACAACGACTAAAATTGAGAACATCATTGAGTTTAAAGGAAGCACGAAAGCACGAAGGCCAATTTTTTAGACGAAATTCTGGTGGATAAAGTTTTCGTAGCAACAAAATTACATCTTAATTCAGGAGAAACGTATGATTAAAAATGACTTTATTCTTTAAAGTTTGGCCTTAAATACGACTCGTGCTTCGTTGTCTGAACTGCTATGACATTTGAAGCCTAACATTGACCAAAAATGTGCTTCTCTTGGATTACGGGTTGTTTCTTATAGGTCAAATTCATTGATTTAAGCTGACTCTAAATATGAAAAATTTCTATCAGCACTGAATTTCCTTACTTGGTCTATCATAGACAACGGTTCAAGAGGTACAGGATAATTACATAAGAAAATAGGTACCCCTGTACAAAGAATCAATATAATATCTATAAAAGCTGTCACTTCAGAAATATTTAGTTTTTTCCGGGATAGTTTCCCGTGCCTCGGACTTAATGAATATTCCCAAGACATTCCTAGGATGAACTATTGTAATTTACTAATAAATATCATCTATTATTCAAGCACTGTTCTATTCTAGTTTTGTTATGCAATAACCACACAATTATAAGACTACATAACTACACATCCGTATACCGAAGATGTAGTCAAGTGCAAAGCTTGTTTTGATTACCAGGCCAGTTATAGTGAACGTAACTAAGTAATATGAATTGTAATTCAAAAAGCTCTACAAAAGCGGAGTCATGATGGTTACAAAAATACTCTTGGTGTTTCAGTTGTTCACTGAACTATTCTTACTATTAAGAAATTTGATGCGGTTGATAACGGTAAGGCTTCCATAAATCCTCCGGTATTCGGAAATCACTAAATTAACTTTCCAGCCATTTAAATTTTTATTGTCATGGAGTAGATATTTGGGGACTCGCAGAAAATGTGGTGGATGTGAAATAACTCTACAAAGCCTCACCTCTGCAAGCCAAACAAAATTATTTCCTCCGGTGGAAATTTACGCGCTCAACCAAACAAGTAAAAAATGCGCCGAAGTTTCTTCGGTGCAATCGAGTTTCCTGTACAGCGTATAATACTGTATGAAACTCTCAGCCACGGCCCATGAAACTCTCAGTCGCCGCCCATGAAACTTTCAGCCACGGCCCTGTGGTGGCCTGTGTTGTTGTACGATCATGGCTAACTTTAACCTTAAATAAGATAAAAACTACTATAGTGCTGTAATTTGATATGTTTGAAGATTGGAGGGTGGAAGATCAACATACCAATTTGCAGCCCTCTAGCCTCAGTAGTTTTTAAGATCTGAGGGCGGACAGAAAAAGTGCAGACGGACAGACAAGTAGCCATCTCAATAGTTTTATTTTACGGAAAACTAAAAGGAAAAAAGCAAGTTTTTGGCGTCGTAGGCATTTTAGCAACATATAACACAGACTGTTCAGCGCAAGTGTGCAAAACTATGCAACTAGACTCAGTATTCATGACAATGATTACTAAGTCCATGTGGTTGTATAAACCCCATTGAATAATCGACTTTGTCCATTGTTTTTCTTTCACAAATCAATTAATAATGTAAATCATGCCTGACATGATTTACATTCACTCAGTGTAACTGATCACCTTTCTGGACTTAAGAATGTCCCATTACGGTTATTACAGACATATTTTCACTTATTCATTTAGTCTGTTGCAAACACTTGTCATTAATCTTTAATTTCCGTTCCTTTATTTTAGACATTGCGTGATGAGAAAACATGACTATGAATTACCAGAACAGTAAACTAGTTCGCACGATTATAATTATAAGAATCCAAAAGAAAGGATTAGAAATGAAAACGTCGGTTACTGTTAAATGAAAAGTTCACCGGATGAGAAGTAAAATTGTAGGCTTTGTAAATCACAGATGTAGTTCTCTCTCTCTCTCTCTCTCTCTCTCTCTCTCTCTCTCTCTCTCTCTCTCTCTCTCTCTCTCATTTGGATATGGCTTCTGTAACAAAAAAGAGCAAAATAAATTTTCCATAACTGATCTCTCTGACGTAACGCAGTCCGTGCAAGTATTCTTAATAGAAAAATGTAGCTTTACCGAGGCACTTATCTTGAATACAAGAATTAAGGTTTTACGTTCCTCTCCGAAGCTGTAAAATAATCTTAAGGAAATTCTGATGCCAAACAAACTTAATCTCCTATGACGAGAAAGAAAAGTTATCTACTACTTCCTACAGACAGACTTCCCTTTGGGAAAAAAATCTTTCAAAAGAAGATAAAATACAGACAGATGAATGAAAATGATGTCTACGTATTATAACAGTACTGTAGAAAAATGTAAAAACCTAGATTTTGCGCAATAAACACTTATATATATATATATATATATATATATATATATATATATATATATATATATATATATATATATATATATATATATATATATATATATAAACAGCTATCAAAGGGGCATCCGGGAAAAGGCAGCACGTATATAAAAACAACAGTTTATTTTGCCGACGGCGTTTCTTGCAGTATCTCATAGCATCCTCAAGGCTGCAATTTACAAGTATATATATATATATATATATATATATATATATATATATATATATATATATATATATATATATATAGAGAGAGAGAGAGAGAGAGAGAGAGAGAGAGAGAGAGAGAGAGAGAGAGAGAGAGAGAGACAAGAAACTAGTTCGACTGACAAGAAAAGAGCCTGGCAGACCAGCAAAAGGAAAGGAACCTGGTCCTAAGGATTCACAAACGGACTTCCATTGTTTCACTATGAAAGAAAAAAGGGATCAACTTTACGTCACGTAGACGAAATTTATTTAACGTTTGTTCTATATTTCTTCGAAAAACGTGGGAGCAAAATAAAACATTTTTCAAATAAAATGTAAATTCCGGCCAAAGACACCTCTTTTGAAATCAGGGATGGACGGCTCGGTGACTGGATACAGAATACGACGAAGGGGAAAATTCTAATAGGGACGATTTAAACTTAAACTTATCGCTCAAACTAAATTTTTGCACATGAATACGTACTGAAAAACAAATATTTTTCAAACTGAATTTATCAATATTCATGAATATATCCACCCAACACTCCTTTTTTCAACCTTTTAATGATCTGTGCATTGTTCCTATAACGAAAGGATTCGTGGTGATTTGACCGTGAATAAACAGACACCTTAAAATTATGTTTCCCAGTTAAAGGGGAGAGTGGGGAATAGGGACTGAAAATGCTATGTACGATGAAGAATAACATCTTTTATTTTAGTTACATCACTAATTCCTAATCGTCTCACGCACCAGTAAAGAAATTCAGTACCTGCATAAGGAGTCGAAAGAACAAAAGATCCTTAATGTTTTCAAAATAGAAATGCAACAGTTTCATGCTTCTTCCATATTTGATCGAAGCTTTCTCGCACCCCCTGGGTGTTTGTACCACGCTTTCAGGACGTGCCTACGCAGCAGGCCTGGAACCAGTAGTCTAGAAAACTCCAACGGAAATAAAAACATGGAAAACTTTCACACCTTGCTCTCCATAATCTACTTTTCATTAGGGGATTCCCTCGCGCCCTCCCTTCAGTGGCACCAAAACATAGCCCCGTTGATCAACTTTGGCCTGATAGATTTCCTATCTATCTATCGATCTATCATCTGTCTATCTATCTATAAATTACTATTTGAAATTTTGAACAGGAGAAATAAAAGGAATTTAGAACTGATAGAATAGGCTGCTAATCGTTACATCAAATAAATATCATTGGAAACGTTTTATCTCAATCAAATCACTGCAAAAAGAAAAAAAAGCGTTCCACAAAAAAAAAAAAAACTGACTTGAACACAGAACGAAAAATTCATTTCAAGCCAAATGATAAAAGATGTATCCAAAGCAAAGCATGGACATAAAAAATGAGCTTCGCTCAGATTAATTCATTGGTCTCTTGGGGGAAAAAGAACAGGGCAGAATGGAAGATTTCAGGGATATTGCACACGATATTGAAAATGCAATACCTCGACAAAATGTAAGGTTGGTGGAATTCTAGCTACACAGTTTTCCAGATTCTGCTCAACTCGTGTGGTTTTTCCAGAATTCTTATTTCCAGTTGGTTTCTTTTTGGATTTATTTAAATGGCTGTCTGTCTGTTCGTATGACTGTGCGTCGTTCTTGGTGGAGGTAATACGCAGTTACGAAACAACAACATCGAAGTAAAGCATCAAAATAAGACTTCGGAAGTCCCACCATTATTTAATAATTTAATTGCATTTCAAAGGATGAATTAAGCTCCATAACATGTATCCAGCTACGAATTTCAAAAAGGAAAGCATGAAAATCTGTTCGGTTACTCTTAAAAGCAACATTACCTAACAATGAAACTGTCGCTCTTGACAATGTGCTATACCGTAATGGCGAAGAAAAATTGTGTGCCGGAACTCTTATATACGGCAAGGATATACTGGTCATATTCATTGGAAGGAAAGATACAACCAGCTTTTTTTACGAAAGATTATTATTTCTTACCCACGATATCATCCGCATTATTCAAATGGTAATCCTAAAGATGCAACGTCAAATCCTCAGATTGTCGACATAACCAAGGTTAACAGGGGTGGACGAAGTATTATACATCGTGTTCAACGTAAAGAAATATGAACCCGCACTTATGCGATGCAACTATATACTATTTAAAATGATACTATTTAAAATCTAAAAAACAGAACGAAAACAGTGTGAGTTTTAAGTTGAAAACTGACGCAAGTGATTTTGCCTTTTCCGTCTTTTAATGCTCCGATCCTTTCCCAGCAGAGCAATTAACGAGCAACAGTTCCCATTATGTTTCGTCTATTAACATGATTTACAAGCCGAAGGCCTCATTAGAAGTCTTCGCGGTTCTAATCTAATAACCTTACCCTCTACTCATATGTTTGCGTGCTAGCTAGTGGAGGGTGGGAACAGTTTCGGTACTGACTGCCACCTCTGCTCAATGTTTTGCACAAGCTGTCGTCAACAGAACTGCACATAAAATCATTCCTGGATTTACCGCTGCCTCACATCTGAAAAGCAGGATGACAGGTTCTATTTTCTACGGTTCAGACTCTGTCTAAATGACTTGTTACAACGAACCGATTTTGCTTCTGCCAGTGGAAAGGGTTTTCTCTTTTTCCGTCATTTCTTCAAGAATCTATATTTCCTCTTTGTAAGTCATGACTCAAAATGACAGTCGTTATTGTTTCGTAGTTGTTCCTTGATTTCATCTTTTACATTTCACCAGAAATATAAAAAAGAAATAAATAAGAAGTCGTGGCTTTCCAAAGTAGGTGTAATGACTTGCTAGTTGGGAAGAATGGAAGAATAAGTCCTTATTTCCCTCACCGTGAAAGTGAGCGCAGTGTCTGGATATGCGCACTTGCATAACGATTTCGGGTGATAATGTTGATGAAAGGTCCAACCACAGAAACACGTACTGTATATGCCAATTACAAGCAGAAAAATGAATAACTTCTCCACTGATCTGCAACTATCTGAATGATGTGACAGTAGAACTAGCAATGTCCTTCGATGGCTCAAAAACTCCCTCGAAAACGGTGGATGAGCGTAAACTCAACGAATTATCTCGTATCGGTAAATTCCCTAAATATTATATACTGCTTATAGTATATTTTACAGTAATTACAGCTATAAATAAACTGGGAAAACATAGACACCACCGATGAGAAAGAGAAAGCTAGTAATAAAAAATCTTCCGACAAAATCCCATTTACAATTAAGGTCTCAATTTCCCACTGTAAGTTAACTTTCCGGCATAATTTTCAAATGTGATACGAAATGACTTTCATGAACAGACCTTTAAAACAAAGTAAGTCGTCTTATTTTCTTCACCTTTCCTTCTTGAAACTTACATTAGTGACATCCTCTGCTTATCATGGTTGCATTTGTGACACAGTTTACATAGGTTTTTAAAGTATAAGCGGTTAAAGAAAATCTCGTTTTTTAACATCTTCGCTTTTCAAAGTGAAACCTATGACATATTTGCATTTTAAAACTGTATTTAAGATATCTGGTCTGCACGTCATCTTCCATTTGACCCTGAACTCGAGGCATCTTCCACTAATGCAAGATGCCCTTTCTACATTCGGATTAAAGAAAAAATGTAGACATCCTTCAACAAGTCATAACATTTTATTTAACCCCCCGCATTTGAGGACGTTCCCTTGTTTATTTACAAACTGCGAACAGGAAAAACAGCTTCACTTTAATCTTCGTACTGTGGGAAACTGACATTTAAAATGTACTGTGTATTGTTAATCTCTATTCATCAGGCATAGCATCACGAGAAAGGAGGGAATCCCTATCAGGATGCAATTAAGTCCTTCTGAAATCTATCTTGGTCAACTTGTAAACTGACCCACACTCTAGATTCGCCATTATCATACATATCATACATAAGCTAATTTATGTTTTAACATACACGACAAAAAATCTGTAGAAGAAATAGAGCATAAACATTAAAAAAAAAAACAGGCTAATTATTGAAGCTTAGCATCTGACCATACCAGTGGCTTAGATGTGAGGTTAGGCTTTTTTTTCTTTGCAATAGAATCGGTGAATCATTGTGGTGATAAATCCACTGCACAAAATACATAAAAGCAGTGTATATACCAGGAGGCTACATAAAGCAATTTTAAAGATAGTTCATTTTTCATATAAAACCATTTAGGTTAAAATCACGAGGATTGTTAAAGATGAAATATCCAGGTAAACGACAGAAAGGACGAGGAACTAAACTGCAATTTCATCTTACAAAAGAAAATCAAAACAAACACGAATCCCCACCGGCAAATAAAAGAAAAAACGACCAAACGACTACAACTTAACAACAGGAAAAAAGAAAACAAAAAGCTTGATAAACCCACGACACCTCCCACTAAGTAATCCAGATCATTAAATCGATCCGGATTGCGGAATCAAAATCTACCCCGAGCGGTCGTTCAATGGTAAACCCGCCTTGTATTCGGGTCGACGGATAATGAATCTGCTGAATGGGTGATTAAAGCCAGAATTCCTGAGGGTATCGGGTACGGACTGAGACTTAAGAGCATGTAAAGAGAAGGGATGAGGAACATAGTATGTCAGGAGGAAGCGAGGAAAAGAAAAGAGAATAGTGTGAATATTTGCTAAAAGTGAAGCTTCATTGTTGCGAAGCTGAATTGCTGAATAAGGAATAAGAAGATTCGAAGCATCAACGTCACTGTGACACCGTTCATAAACACATATGTGGATCTGTACATATATGAACAAAATTACAGTCAATGTTCACTAGGCCCCATTATATATATATATATATATATATATATATATATATATATATATATATAGCATTAATATATATACATGCATATATATGTGCTGCATGTATGTATGCATGCAGGTATGTATGTATGTATATAAGAGAGAGAGAGAAAGAGAGAGAGAGAAAGAGAGAGAGAGAGAGAGAGAGAGAGAGAGAGAGAGAGAGAGAGAGAGAGAGAGAGTATAAACCGGGGGTCTAAGGGTGAGATCACTTTTCTTTTGCTGGCGGTTGGCTCCTTTACGCATGGATTCACTGCAGGTCTCGGGGCAAGAGGATTGAGAGGAGGGGCATCGGGTGGGCATTTCAGGGGTCACTGCAAACAGGGGGATCCATCGCACCGCTCTGCTCGTGACTGGGTGCAATGCCAATGCGTCGTACTTGCTTGTGACGTGAACTCGGAACTACCTCCTCACTGACGTAATTTGGTAGACACTTTGAGCATTCTCGGTTTTCCATTTTGCATTTGCGAGTTGGCGTAACTCTGGTATATTTGCCGGCATGGTTATCGAAAGAGCACACACGCAAGAAATACGTTTATAAACTTTTTTTCCGCAGTACACATGTAGAGCAAAACACGAACATTTTGTTCGGCGAATATACTTGTTGGGGATACAATTACACAGGCAGGTTTCTGTAAGTGTGCTTTTTGGGAATCGATTATATGCGCGGTGTTTTAAGCAAATTTCCTGGGAACAGTCAAGTATGACGGGGGTTTATACATATACATATTCTGAAAGTATATATACAACGCAGCGCGCTTATAATTGCACTATTGGTAAATACACAAAAGTACACATGCAAATACATTTTTGTGATATGCCCACACATTTATTAATTGCGCATATAAACACAATACCGAGGAACACATACCTACATCAGCAGGCACAGGCATAAGCAAACACACACACAGAGAAATAATGGCATGCAAAAAATTGCTTTCAACTTAACATTAAAATTCATTATTCCATTACTTATTCACTTTGATATTTCAGGGAGGGGGCATGAATTATTAATGGGTTTAAAGTTGAATAATTCCACTAATGCACAAATCGTTGAGAGATGAGCATTATAAATCAAATTATTTTTTTTCCCATTCTTGCTTTGGGGCTGATTACTGCATAATGCAGCATTCAAGTAACATGGCCGGTTAAATACGAGCATTCTCCTCATTAACGACTGCCCTCTCGGATATCATACTCGTATACATTTCCATTAATGACCTTAATGCTACAAAAACGTTTCCTCACCTTCCCCCCAACCCCCCACTCCCACCATCGCACCAGACACAAATCAAACATCACCAAAACTTGCAGCAATCTTTTAAAAGTTTGGTGAGAGTGGCTGCTACGGTGCAGTAAGTTCCCTAAAGTCAAGGGAGTGAGTGAAGGAGTTTTCTCTTCTAATGATCCATTTTTTATGGATAAACTATGCTCTGTAATCATATTACTCTTCAAAACAATTTCAGACGAAATAATACGAAAATACTTTAAATAATTCCTCTTCCTCTGTCACATGCATCACTTTGCAACAAAGCTATGTACGAAATATTAGACGAAATAATTTGTGTTGTTTGGGAATAAATTATTACAAATAAGCATCGCAACTCTTAAAATGCACATTCCTCCACTCTTGGAAATACCTATAAAATTATGTGTCTCTGGTACTCATGATCCGAATTCTATCACGGATAAAATTTTTCAAAATATATATTATTTCACCAAAATTGTAAATCGCTCAGAAAAATTATTGGGCATAAGTGACGTGTTCACCTGATAACAGGAATGCCTTAGTTGACCATAAAATAGGAACAATTAGGTCATTTCTGTCCTTTTATCTCTCACCATGTCGTTTGTTTTATTTCCCATCGTTATTTTCAAATGAACCCAGATCCCTCCTCTAAGTTGCAACGCAAGTTTTACATTAAATCAGTCGATTATATCTGAGAGTCGGGCGACTAACTCGAGAAAAACCTAAAGCAATACTTGTTATTCAATAAACCATGATCATATCATGAGTAAATAACTGAAAACCAGATTTTATGCATACCATCAAAAGGTCAGAGGTCAAATTATTCCGATATTACAGCGTGTTCACTGAAATCGCTAAGCAATTTAAAACCGGTTACTGCTGCTTCAGGGTCGTTTTCGTGTACTGTATACACAAACGTATCCAGGAACGAGTGAACACTTGTCCTGTAACGGGGGTAAGATCAACAGTGTCTTTAATATTTCCCCGAATTCAGCTGAAGTGTGGCGCAGTGAACGCAAAGGAACAAAGGTTACTTTCCTGATACCTGAAGCCTTGGTTATATTCAAACAATAAACTTCACTGTAAGAACGACTGTACCTTAGAGATCTTTATTACAGACCAATGAGTTATTGAAAGCAAACTTTACATTTGAAGTTAAAAGTCACCATACTTGCATGATCTCTCTCTCTCTCTCTCTCTCTCTCTCTCTCTCTCTCTCTCCTTAGCTCAGTGGCAGCTTTCCCTAAAAATCCATTGAGCCGTTGACCTAAGCACTGAATCAGGTACACAGGGTGGAAAATGAGAGAGAATGAGAAAAGAGGAAACTAGATGTTCATTTCCCCTTCAAAATATTATTATTCATAAGATATTCATAAAAGTCTATCTCTCTCTTCCTCTGTATCTAATCGATGAGCAAAAATCTTCAGGTTACTAATATGTGGTTAACAAAGTGCCTGTTCTTGTTTACAAATGGGTTTCTGCAATAAAAACTCGATTTTTCTCTTAATCTTATCTAGTCATGTCCGTTGACTTGTTTCACAGCCAATAAATAGTCAAGACTCACATTATTAGCGTGAATTTCATAAACGCAACGATTAATTATGAAATAATTAAACAAGGCAGGAAGTTGCGGTTTCTTACACCTTTGGTTCAAGGTTTAGACGCTATTTCCATCTTCTGTTTCATCTTAAACTGTCAATGATAATTAACGCGTACTTATGATGGACTTCCTTGTTGTACGGATAGTTAATTGCATCCTTAAAACTGCAATGAGTTGATCCTTTGCCAAAGAAAAATCTTCAGAAACATGTGAGGGAAAAACGCGTAATGAAATATCGGACATCATCGTAACTTAATTTATTGAAAATTTGTTAGTGCAAATCTTTTGCTTAATAATATTGGCACAGTTAGACATTCAAAGATTAATTAACTCGCATGAAAAGTAACCAGAGTTATTCAACGCTCTGAACTGATTCAAAGGTATTAAGGTTTGAAGAAAATTTACTAACGAATGAAGAGATATTTTCTTATATGCAAAAGAAATCGCTCGCTAACATATTTGGTACACAGTGTAAGTAAAAAATAAAAAAAAGAGAATAATATAAAAAAAACTTACGATGGTAATGGCAATATTAATGTAAACATTCTTACGAAATGGCTTAAATTTACATATAAGCACGTTATTAAACAGGGCACGGTGGACGTATGACCTTTATCTCGGTGTAATGCCTCTGATTGGGAACCAGGTAATGGCGAATCTTATCTCAAGAATACATGGCAAAGCTTTCTAGATCGGTAAAGGTCTTGATTACCACTTGGACGATTCGGTCCACAATTTCTCTGCGACCTCCTTATCTGTTACACCAGTCTCTCCAAAAGTGCATGACATTATGCCTCTCAGCAGCGCTGCTCAACACCCCAGACACCCCAGAGTGGGTGAGATATCCAGTTTCCCGGCTGTGAAAGAGATGGAGGTGACAAATGTTTGAAAATGCGAAAGGGAGAGGTTGAACATGAAGAATTAATATAGCAGAAAACGAAAGAGCGAGGCAGAACCATTTGTTATGCTTGTGGTTACTTCAGGTCTTTGGAGATGAAACTAGCTTAGCAGTTACCAAGCCTCCTTTAGAAAGAAAGCGGTCGTTTTGAGAAGTGGCAAACAACTGTACAGTTCTATTTAAAAAAAAAAAAAAAAACTATGAAATTCGGAAGTCGGTTCTTAGAACCTTTCACCTTGCTTTAGGTTCCTGGTGCGAGTGGCAATGGATTATAATGAAGCCCAACAACACAACAGTCACTGCCTCATTCATCCTTTAACTTAATTGCTGAATCCTGGATGAAACCCCTTCTGTAGTAAAACTTCTCCAATATTAACTTCTTCGCACATCTACACACGGGGCTCATCAGCAGCGCGCCATCAGCCGCCCTGCACAAACTACGCCACTCACCTCTATTGCACGAACTCTTGTGCATACTGGACATTAAGGCCCTTCCTTTCCAATACCTCTTTCACACACTCTATCCAACTCTTCCTTACACTCTATCCAACTCTTTCTAAGTATTCTCATCCTCCCTCCCCTTAACGCTTCTAAAATTATGCACTCTTTTTACTCTTTAATTATTATTTTCACAGTGGTCTTGAAAGATATGGCAATTCTTAATCTTTTGAAATCAATGACACATACTAATATATCAATGATAATAATTTCAATTTTACCTATTACAGCTTAAGAGGTAAAATGACTAATTCAGGGCTTGTTAATAAAGTTGTTATTGTAACAAGAATGATGTTGACCTGAAGGGGTATTTAAATTTCGCGTGTTCCCCTACAGTTTCAGAGTGACAGACGTAACTAGTCTCCGGCGAGCTCAAACTCTTTATGCACCGTCGACACTTTCTTTTCCTTTAATCACTGCTAACTGCTACATCCGCTTATTTATACAGAATTGGCATAAAAGTTTCTGTCAGTAGCAACCTGGACCCTGCTTTTATTTTCTTCATTGAAAGAAAATTATCTTTGAGAGGTATTGTAATCAAATGTTTGTTCAAATTATTCTCACAAACGGGAGAATAATTTTGACATATTTGATTTACCCGCCAAAATTTCACCACTTCCTAGCTATGCTTAACGGGCTAGGTTTTCCTTCCAAGGAAATGTGGCAGCAATGTTACTATTGCCGATTTTCAAGAAGTTACAAATAAAGAACTTCATTACACATCACAAGAATTCCACTCCCGATGTAGGTTCCACTTTGGTCTGAACTCCTTTTCCTGATTTATCGCTTATAATGTCAGGTTTAGGTAGAAGAATTCTAGACCGAGAAAAACAATCGCGTTAAATTATTTCTTTCCAAAATGCGTCGCTTAAAGCTTCCATGCATTAATTCTGAAGCAGAGTAGTACGAACGATAAAAGCAAAGACTTCGGACCATAATTTTTCCCCTCCTGATGGGAGGAGAATGCTAACCTACTCGTTGACTGTCAAAGACTTTGAGAGCACAATTTGACTCGGCCGATCGTCAACTTCGCAGGGGATATAGTTTAAAACTTTTTGTCGTGAATTATGTCGCCTATCGTTTTCTAGTTTATGTACCGCCTAACTAAAAGGTTTTGGGCGTCCAGGATTAGAGTGGAAGTTTAAAAACGTACCTGTACAGTAAATTCTTTACTGTGAATTCAGCTCAAAATCATTATTACTAACACTTGTTTTGCAAATTCAAATAGCAATCATTTAAATACAAATTCAATTATCAACCTTTTCTTTCATCTGTAGCTGATATTTTATCAAAATTCACGAAAGTCTTTGGAGGCAAAGTAGGAAAAGTAAAGAATGACAAGAGCTTAGTCTTTCAGGTCAGGTCTTTCCGTCTATGAATCACAAAGCAAGTAAAATAATGTCTGTCATTCCATAAACCATAAAGCAAGTAATGAAGTGCATAAGCAGTAAAACAATACAAAATGTAATACTAATAACAGAAAAATCTACAAATACTACACTCAGTAGAACATGAATATCTACTTATATTACACAGACTAGAAATGGAATACCTACATTTTGACCTAGAACAGAAGGAATATCTACATAATCATATGGTGTTTATTGGCAAAGGAATGTCTGCATATAAAGCACTTGATACAGCACGGATATCTACATAAATTCACTTACTAAAGTAGGATGTCTATATATATTGCACATACTACAGAAAGAATGTTTATATATATTATCCTTATTAGTGTGGGGATATTTATTGTCCTTATCAGAACAGTGAATTTTTTGTCATTATTAGAGCAGGGATATTTACTGTCTCTATTGGAGCAGGGATATTTATTGTCTTTATTAGAGCAGGGATATTTATACGTATTGTGTTTACTCGATAAGGACTGGCAACATTCAGAGTACTTACTAGTGAAAGACTTTCTACAAATATTGCACTTGCAGAAGCGAAAATATCTATATAAACTGATTTCACTAGAGCACGAATACCTGCATAATGCGCTTATTAGGGAGGGTAAACTGAAATGTGCAATATTTGTACTGAAGCAGAAAAAAACCATATACACTGCGTTCTCTCTAACGGGATCGCCTACAAATATTGCACTTACTGGGATAGGAAAATATTTGTATACTGAACAAACTATACGCACCAAATCAGATAATTAACTTGTTTATGAACACAACATGAAATAATTTGTTAAGATTTGAAAAGTCAGTCGAGTTCCTTTTAGTAACCATAGTTCAGTTACCACAGTCATAATTCATTCCGATTTAGTTCCCCAAGCCAAACTGTACATGACGTGGCTATCTAGTGATCATATAAATTTTTCACAGCCATCATATTTATCAGTGAATTATTCATAAGCTTTCAAGTTCCTAACAATATTTAAGGGATAGGTACGATGGGTCAAGTCTTCATATATTACTTTGATATAATTTCATCCTCAACAGAGACATATAGGTCTCAGGGAAAAAGTCTCTGGACTTATATTCCTTTATATTTCCGCAAACCATGCACAGCACTTGCTATTCCATCTTCCATTGGGCTTGACTGACCCCGGGTGCAACCGGCCAAGCGTCTTGCGTTGACCATAACGAAATAAATCAGGCTGTGTGGGCAATTCTTAGCTGCCCGAACTGAGTTCTCTCTATGATTTCATCTCCAAATGAAACCACCGCCGATGCCTCTGACTACTAAATCAAATCTCTGGGGTCCAGTGGTCATGATTTGCATAAGAAAACATGGCTCTTATGGGCCATTTGCTTACGAGCCAGTTACCCCACAGGTATCTTTATTTTTTCCTGTCTAGTTTCAATTATCGGTTTTGTGTAAATGTAGTTAATCATGGACGTGCTCTGTCGATTTATTAAGGAGAATTTAAGAGAACTGCCGGATTTATGAATAAATGGTTGCTCACTCGGGCTATTTTTACACGCAGGGAGGGAAGTGTTCTGGCGATCAAGTGAAGTGAAGTGAGAGCAATTCCAGATTTGTAAACAAAAGGTTCTATGTAGTTTTAATAGTCAGTTCTAATTAAATATATGATGCTTACGAAGGACTGCAGCTATAGCAAAGAGACTAGAAAAGAATTATCATAAACAAAGTTAAAGCTGTTTTGATACAAACGTTTTGTTCAACACTAGTTTCAGTTTTCGATTTTGGCCGAAGGTGAGAAAAATCGTGAAAGGATTCAGCTACTCAATAAGTACTGTATATCTTTTAAAAATGATGAAATCTTAAACTAAAGAATGAAGAGTGGGCTCTCATTTTATGCACATACAATCAACTGTTCTAAGCACATTTAAAGTATGTACCTAGCAGCTGGTCCACTGCAGCATATCACACTTGGAGTGTAAAGTGCACGGGTGTGCAAACCTATTAACGCTTTCCTGGAGCATAATGGTTTTACACACACACACACACACACACACACACACACACACACACACACACATATATATATATATATATATATATATATTATATATACTATATATATATTATATATATAAATGTGTTAGATAATTTATCAAAGTCCTGTGTAGATTAAAAAAATTGTAAAGACAAACTGAATTAAAAAAAATGATAGTGATTGTTATTATATACAAGAGAAATAAAAGGAAAAGTACCCAAATTAAAATAGTAAGATCATAGATATTGCTTGATCAGAGTGACGCTTTTATAACATTATGAATAAGTAAGAAATCACACGCTATCTTATATTCAAGGGCTCCTATAAGAGCAGCGCGAATTATGTATAATCAATACCGCTAAAAGCTTCGAGCAGGAAAGAAGTACAATGAATGCTAATGAAAAATATCGAAAAAAGTTTGATACAAATTACCAGCATGGTTGTTCCTGAGAGGAGTGATTACCTTTTATATAAATTCTCTATATATCTTTGGGTGACGTATTACATTCTTACACACTGAAGGACGGATGATCATTAACCGTCTTATTATGCAACTTTAACAAATAAGCTATAATAAATACCAATGGAAGCACTAGCGGATCCAGGGGGGGGGGCGCCCACGTGGCCCTCCCCCCGTGAAAAATAATGATAAAATAATAATATTGAAGATTTAGATAACAATAACATAAATATAAAAATTGGAAAAAATTTTAAAAAGGAAATAATATATATATACATAATATATATATATATATATATATATATATATATATATATATATATATATATATATATATATATATATATATATATATATACAGTATATATATAGCCTATGTATGCATGTCTGTATAATATGAAAATTAGTGGCGCCCCCATGAAATTTTTCTGGATCCGCTAGTGAATGGAAACTACACTTAAAAATGACTATGTTAAGAACTTGAAACATATTGCAGTTTACTAATAATAAAATCAAAGAATTATACATTTGAAAAAATTGCCTAAAATTTGTAACAAATAAGCCATATAAATTATACAACTGAATAACAATAAATAGATGATTTATAAAAACGAAACAGCAGGAAATAGACGTTTGTGAAACACAACGCCTCGGTGGTGGCAAACTATATGACACTTGACCTCTACGGATGACCTTGATCTTTGGATCCATCACTAAAATCTTGAATGCCCATCACCCACGGATAATACAGATGAAGTTTGAATTCCCTATTTTTCAAAACATGAAATTTATAGTAATTTACAAAGTAAAACATTGTCGCCAGACCGACATACAGAGGACTGTAGAGACAGCTCAGTTACTATATCCACCCGGTCGGTAAACAGGGAACGTAGAATCTGAATATTGCATGAAATATTGATAAATAATTAGGGCTAATTATGTGACAACAACTATCCTGGTCACTGTGCACTGGTGGTAATAGGTGAGCTATCAACTCGAACGAATACAATGAGGTTTATATATATATATATATATATATATATATATATATATATATATATATATATATATATATATATATATATATATATATATATATATATATATAATAGACTATCTAAAAGAAAGGTTGGACAAGGCGTCTAATATATTTGACTTTCATGGTAGTAAACCTAATCTAAATTTTTCTAACAGACTGTCTTATCGTTTTCAGACGCATATTCAAGTTCCTCGTTTTTTGGTGCTCTCTCTCTCTCTCTCTCTCTCTCTCTCTCTCTCTCTCACTTCTTCTTATCCTTCTTTACGGGCTCATCACTCATACCCTGTATGATTTTTTAAGGGTTGTGTGCAACGGAATGCAGTACACGGCGGCGGTAATGATCATCATTATCACGACTACTGTCATCATTATTTAAATTAAAATAATAATTACTATCAACATCACCATTACATTTATGCGATAATTATAATATCACTTACTATTATGAGTATCAATATCATGAATTTTCAACATCATTATTATTGCTACTACTGTTATTCGCTTTGCTACACAGAAGGAAATACTATCAACTGTCGCTTCTTAGATCTGGGATAAAGAGACTTCTGGCCATACCCTAGTTGCGTTTAATTATCGGGAATTTATTAGCTTTTATTTTTCAGTTTTCTTTAAAAGAAAACTATTGTGATGGCTATTCGTCTGTCCGTCCGCACTTTTTCTGTCCACCCTCAGATCGTAAAAACTACCGGAGCTAGAGGAATGCAAATTGGAATGTTGATCATCAACCCTCCAATCATCAAACATACCAAATTGCAACCCTCTGGCCTCAATAATTTTGATTTTATTTGAGGTTAAAGTTACCCATGATCGTGCGTCTGGCGCCGTAATAGGTGCCAAGATCCCAGGCAACCACAGGGCTGTGGCTGAAAGTTTCATGGGCAGCAGCGGAGAGCTTCATGGGCCGTGGCTGAGAGTTTCATACAGCATTATACGCTGTACAGAAAACTCGATTGCGCCGAAGAAACTTCGGCGCATTTTTTACTTGTTATTACGTGTACCTTGTATCAGGTGTCTTCGTTATGTAAGGCTCAAATGAGATTTTAATCTCCACTAATAGCCTTTACTAATCCTTTACCTTATTTCGCTTGATACACATCATTTTCACTTTAACCTTCCATCAAACCGTGAACCAAGAAAGAAAAGGCTGCGCCCCGAAATCAAGTGCAGTTAAATACACGTATTAACAAAGATTAGGTTTTCCAATACGTGGTCTTATGAAATTCCACATGATGACAAGCCTGTCACGTCTTACCGAGCCATGAATAATATAACGCATCTGTCTGTCCGTCATGTCTGTCCGACTGCCTTCGTCTCGTGCTTCCAGCGCGGAATCCATGCTTCTTAATATTTAAATGAATCGGTGGAGGAATGAGTATGGATTTGTTATGCCCCGAGTAAAATGGACTGAATTGGGACATGGGATGACTGGCTGGAAGAACTGTTATTATTGAATGATTTACGAGTTCGCATTATTGGACGCTGTTGGATCAAGGGGAAGGAAGGCGGTTTTTTGGGGAGAGAGTAAACAGACAGGGTATGAATGATGACTTTAAGAAGAAGAAGAAGAAGAAGAAGAAGAAGAAGAAGAGAGAGAGAGAGAGAGAGAGAGAGAGAGAGAGAGAGAGAGAGAGAGAGAGAGCAAAAATAAGAGGAGTATTTGGCTAGAGTCAGCGAGACAATATGAATGTTAACAAAATGAAAGAGAGAGAGTGATGGTCAGATTAAATGTGAATGAAATTAGAATATAAAACAACGAGAATAATGTCTAAATCTCTGGACACAGAGAGAGAGAGAGAGAGAGAGAGAGAGAGAGAGAGAGAGAGAGAGAGAGAGAGAGCGCAGACTGGAAAGGAAAAGAAATTCTGTTAAAGGATAAAAAAGGGGAAGAGAGAGAGAGAGAGAGAGAGAGAGAGAGAGAGAGAGAGAGAGCAAAACGATATGAGTGATAACAAAATGAAAGAGAGAGACATAGAAAGAGAGAGAGATGGTCAGATTAAATGTGAATGAAATTAAAGTATAACACTGCAAGATAAATAGCTGAATCTCTGGGAAGAGAGGAAAACCATGGTAAAGGATCGATAAAAACGAGAGAGAGAGAGAGAGAGAGAGAGAGAGAGAGAGAGAGAGAGAGAGAGAGAGAGAGAGAGAGAGAGAAAAGAGCATGATTTTCAAATAATATTTAAGTAATGTGAGTAATTTTCCTTATTTTCTTCGGGATATATAAGAGAGATAACGTGGCACTAGCAGTCTCAGACATCTTGTCCTCATTTTCCAAGTCGGAAATCAGAATGCGGAAAAAATATTGGATATCTGAATTTTTAGTTAAGGTAACATCAGTCTCCCTCCACCATCACCCACCATGATTCGTGACAGTATATGCGACAACTGGTTGTTCTGTCATGTATGCATTGATAATTCAAGCTCTCTCTCTCTCCTACACACACACACACACACACACACACACACACACACACACACACATATATATATATATATATATATCCACTAATTGTTATATATATGACTCACTGCTTAAGACAGAGTTATATATATGAGTGCCTTAACCATTGTATATATATATATATATATATATATATATATATATATATATATATATATATATATATATATATATATATATATATATATATATATATATACATATACATATATATATATATATATATATATATATATATATATATATATATATATATATATATATATATATATATATATACAGTGTTTTGACACTCGTCCACTGTACCTCTGTTGACTTAAGCAGTGAGTCACGCATTTAATAGTTAGTGGATTATAGTGGGTCGCATGAAAGTGGAGATGAGCATGGGCTAACAATCTCATCCCAAAACATTTGGCGAAGAACGGAAGGGTAGCGCATTCTTTAAGGTATGACAGGCATATAAGGGAACAAACATATAACCTCCTGTGAACATGAAAGGCACAATTTGCATCTGCACTACAACGCACTTTAAAGTAAAGGTCCAACGGAAGCAAATTATGATAAATGATCACTCTTATTTTATGCATCAAAGAGATTCTACAAGAATTTTGTGAATAGGCAAACTTCAGAACTACTTAACATTATTAATTCAATAACCCTTCATTGGAGCATTATAAATCTCTCAAACTTATGGATTAAGCTTATAATTTTTGGTTTGTGCTGGCTGACGATCTTGCACAAACACACGCATACACACATAAATGTATTTCAAGTAACGTTATTACTGTATCACGTAATCTTTTATAAGAGAAACTTGCAAAAACCTCGCATACTCTTATTGTCGTGTACGTACACGCATGGGGAGGTCGCGAAGTCGCTTCTTCGCTTTAAAATTAAGAAATATATAAAAAATTACAAAAATTCTTATGTTTCACTCAAAACAGTACTGTGACTTTGGCTTCGCAATGAATTGTTATTTATTATTGATCGTAATATCTAATCACGCAATTTTATTATCATGTCTGAATTTGAATTTATATAATTTTGTCAGATCTCATCGAGATATTGAGGAAAAGACGTTCAGTTCAGTTCCGTTGCTCAGCCGAGGACTTGCCACAGTTCCCTGAGGAAAAGGTGTTCGACCAAACCCTGAGGCTAAAGTGTACAATTCGAAGTTGCTCAGGCAAGGCTTTGCCTTTGCTTTTATCCGAAGTCACTGAAGCAAAGGAATTCCTTTAATTTCTGTTACTTAGTCTAAGAACTGTCTATGTATTAGTTAGAGCTCACTGTGGCTAAGGTGGCAAGTTACTCAATCAATGCTTTGCTTTTAGATCCGTCAGAGCTCACTGAGGTAGGCGTGTTCAGTTTATTTCTGTTGCTCAGGCTAGACATTACCATCAAACCTCACAGAAGCTGAGGTGTTCAATTACGTCTAGGCCAGTGGTTCTCAACCTGGGGGGCGTCAGCAATTCCCCCAAAATTAAAAATTCTCTGATTATATTCGTTATTCTCTTAACAAGAGTGAGGAACTGATATTCAAAAGTTTATGAACAAATGCAAACCTATCGCCTTATAATGTTAGTTTCCTATAGTGCGCTACTCTGGTAAGACTCGTTGGGCTTACCATGTTTTGTAGTTATTTACCTCCCTCCCTATCCCTCGAAACCCCTCCTCTTTCTCTTTTTTTTTTTATTTTCCTTCAAATCTGGGTGGGAATTTTACTCATAGATGCAAGGGGGGCGTGGAGGGAAGGACAAACTCTCAGAGGAGGTGTGGTAATAAAAAGGTTAAGAACCACTGGTCTAGGCTTTGCTTCTGCTCTGTCAAAGGTCACTGATGCAAAGGTGTACATTTCATTTTTGTTGCTCAGTCTAAATATTACCTTTGTATCCGTCAGAGCTTACAGACGCAAGGGTGTTCAGTTCCACTCAATCGCTCAATCGAGGTTTTGCTTTTGCATCTGTTAAAGGACACTGACGCAAAGGTGTTTTTTCTTTTTATTCCCGTCGCTTACTTTGCTCACTCTGCTCACTGCCTTGGTATGGGTTAGAGCTCACTAAGGCAAAGGCGTTCAGTTCAGTTTCTGTTGCTCGGTCAAAGCACTGCCTTTGCTTTTCTCAGCTTCGTAATCAACAAAATCAGTCGGGGTCTCTGTTTGGTGTAAATCAAGGCCGCCCATACATGGTGTGTAAGTGAAATAAGTTCTTCATGCGAAGTAAGTTCGTCACAACGGCCAGCGTCGCCAGCCTTACTGTAGGTGACTGTGAAAATCAAGGATTTTTATACATGTCACATGTACCTGTATTGTCGTCACTAAATCCGCAATGGAACCGTTGGTTTGTACGTACATCGTCACTCATGGGTCTTGTTGAGTCGAAGAGGCGAGAGAGAGAGAGAGAGAGAGAGAGAGAGAGAGAGAGAGAGAGAGAGAGAGAAGAGAAATTCAAGCATCTATACATACTGCCAGCACATAGTTAAAGAAGGGAGGACCTCTACAAGGTAATCATTCACCCTTCCATTGAAGAACCAATCAACAAGTGTTATATATCTGATGTTTTGCATGTATATATGTACAAATATTCACAAATACTTGCAAATACACAGTAAATTACCAAACATATATTCAAGACCCTAAGTGACAACTCGTCACTTTACCTGGCTCCCCTGTTAAAGGTCTTGGCAGGTCTCTGGGGTCCTCAATAATAACACTGCAAAAGTAAATCAAGAGGGTAACCTAACGATCGCTTTCAACTTTGTATTAATTGTACTGCAGAGGCACATGTTAACTTTTAAGTGTCTTTATAAGACAGATGAATGATTTACCTTAATTAATAAAGTTATTCTGGGCTTCTTGCTGGAAAACAATACCGTGTAGTTCAACCAGGAACCTTTTCTCCACTGACTGAGCTTGCAAATAAAATAGAGAAATCAATATATGGAAAAACTTGAGGTTAGTGGAATATAAGGAATAATCATGGATTTTTCTTAGGAACAATCTATATTTAGTACAGCGCAAATGGTTTTACTTAACATGTTAAGGTGAATGTCAATGCCATCAAGATGAAGCTACTCATTCAGGAAAAGTAAACTGCTTATTTTATGAAGGTGTAAAGAGACACTACAACACCGATAAAAGACAAAGAATAACCGTTAATGTTAAGTGCTTCATAAAATACATTTATTGCATTCTTTACTTAAAATGCCATTATAACAAGGTGAATTATTGACATGAATATAAGAAGCCAAGCTAAAATTCAACAACAAAAAGAATCAGAGAGCGAATAGAAGCCAAAAGTTACCAGTGCTACATGTTTGCTATAATGTAATCACAAATCACCCACACGCTGAAGACACCAACCTTTCCTCGCCAGCAGAGAGGTGGAAGATGGTAAAAGGAGAATATCAGTAGAAGAGGAATATCAGTAAAAGGAGAATATCAGTTTAGGTTACGGCGCATACGAATTCCAACCCATTCTTGAGAGACTGCAGATATCCTTTGGAAAACGTTTCACATTTAAAAGAAAACTAAAAAATACGAGTGTGTGTATGTTTGTATTTACGGATAAACTGTTTGACTGCAGAATGGCAAATAAGTCATGCCATTTTTAAATAATAAATGAATTCCAGAATTTTAGCGAAACCCTTTATTCTTCCGAGCATGCTGCTATTTATTTTATCAAATCATATTAAGAGATTTATTTATAATTTGTCAATGAATTCACGACATACTTGATAATTATATTCTAACTTTTAACGCTTGCCTTGAATTGCACTTTTGTATGTTAATTTTTCTGATTTATTTATTTCTTCTATGACATACTGTTATTGTTCACCTACTTTCTTTTTCAAATAACCAAATCACCAAAAACATGAATTCACGACATTACAGCTAATTAATGCAGAACTATTTTCGAATTCGTAAAAAAAAAAAAAGAAACTCCTGCCTCGTAATCCCTTTTATGATGCGAAATGAATTTGAATAATTAATACTTTATCGAGGAATGCACTTGATATTATGGCAACTGCCCCACGTCCTACCCATCCCTCACCCCTGCCAGGCTCCCAGCCCTCCAGTGGCTCAACTTCCTGTAATACCGGGGGAATCAATAGCTAATAAATGTAGTAAAAGAACGCTGTCTGTACTTGTTGCATACATGCAATACGGATGCAAGCGCTGCAACAAATCAATGCATTCTAGTACTGGTATCAGAAATCAATGTCCTCTGTTGTACAACGCATGAAAGAGTACCGATATCACCAAACTTAACAAAATAGAAACTTGTATATATATATACTTTACTCACACAAAGGACTTTCGCTTTCGAAGCTCCGACAGAGACAAAATGTTTAGAGGGTTTCCTCGTTAAATAATTGTGCTGAAGCTTGTAAGGATGCTTTATTCTTTCTTAGTTTAAGACTGAATAAAAAAAAAAAAGAGTACAGTTTCATTTGTTTTTGCGTGTGTGCGCGCGAGCACTCCAGTGTATAATGCGAGTTCCAGTCATAGTTGGTTAAGGAGAACAGATACAAATGTGACGCAATGTATATTTTCATAACACGAGCGCACGTGCTTACTCTATTCTCTCTTACACACACACATTATATATATATATATATATATATATATATATATATATATATATATATATATATATATATATATATATATATATATATATATACATACATATATATATATATATATATATATATATATATATATATATATATATATATATATATATATATATATATATATATATATAATGCACGTATACATATTTAAACGTGAGTACTGCAACAGGCTTATTCGCTCGGGGAATGTAAGATGGGCACGTATACAGAAGGTAAACATGTTAGCCATGGACAAATGAGCCTAGCAATGCAACACTAGACTAAATAAAAATATTTCGTTAAGAGAAAGTTACACTATTGGAGAAAATACCTTAAAAAGTACAGGAAGAATGATAGAAATTCGCAATGGATGAATATATAGGCAATTCAAGTTTACATAACTTGAGGACGCATTGCATTATGCGATCATGAAGATATAAAACCACATAGGTGCGCCCCTACAGGTTCAAAAACACGTATAGTTAATTAAGGAAAAGGAGATTATAACTGGTCTTCTTATCTACCATTTACTAAGTAAAGTAGTGCTCCAAAATGCATGGTATTCTGTTTAAATCGAACACGTCTCATCGAAACTAGAGATTAAAATGCAACGCTGAGTTTTCATCAAATTATCAAAAGATAAAAGATTGGATTCTCTCCTTACAGAAGAACTGATGGGAATTTTTTTTTTTTTTTTTTTTTTTTTTGAAGTTCGGAGGTGATGCACACTTACAATAAAACAGATTTCAGTCCACAGCCAATTATTACATTCATGCTTCTTAGCAGTTCATTTAATCGATTTCGGAAGCCTTTTGGATGTAAAACCAAGAAATCAGGTAGGAGAATAATATTTCTTGGTAAGAACTAATAGCTTATATAAAACTTAATGCAACGGATAATGATTAACTCGCTTTCCCGAAGGAGCCATCCTAAGGATGAAATTATAATTCTAGGGAAACGTCTCAAGAAAGAAGTCACTTACGAACTGAGCGTTCACACACAATGACAAAGGTATTTCACCTGGGAAGATGAATCCAAAGCAATATCGTCGTTGTGGAGGCATGAAGACAGTTTTAATCCATCAATGGCGGCTTTTTGTGGTGGTGTCTTGTTCCTCAACATTGCTAATAACAAATATTAGAGAAGACAACATAGGTGCAGACCTCCGAGATAAATGAAGCTGTTATTGGAAAGCACAAAACCAATGTTTTACAGTATAGGCGTTATTGTTTAAAAGAAATATGAGCTTCCTTTAGTTAATGGAAATGAAAAACTAATAACAAATATTCGTAAAGAAAGCAGGTAACAACTGAATAACATTATGTTCATGTACTATAGGCTCCGCAAGAAGGTTGAAAGAGTTATGAGGAAAGAGTAATACCAACAACAAAGCTAGAGGCAGGGATGACATTCCAGTGCTGAAGTAGGAAAGGTTTATGGGCAAGATTATTGTAATTTTCGAAAATAATTAGAAGTCCACGAAGGTGTTTCCAGCTTCAGAAAAGAATCCTAGCGGTAAATCTGATAGGAACTCTAGGAATATACATATTTAAACTGTAAAGGATTGGGTCTCCTTGTTCATGCGCATATGCTTATAATTTGCACGCCTAACGAATCAGACATATGCTAAGTTTTTCATATAAAGATTCCAACATTTTTTTGCAAGAGATGAAAGCTTATGCTTTCATTTCAATAAAGAGGCTTTAAGGAACCATGAAACAGTGCTAATATAGATGCTCAAGAGTCCTTTAACTTGCAGTGAAGGCAGAAGAATGCTTTCCACAACAAAACACCAAGAGTGCACAAATGGTAATGCCACCAAAAAATGTTACAAAACTGATCTTAGGTGAAAGACAATACCAAGGCTTCATTAAAAAGCAATCAAAATGAGCAAATCAATAGCTAACGAGCTGAAAAAAAAGAAATGCCGTTAAATAACCAAATAAAAGAAAATGCATTAGCTAGTACTAAATAATTCAACTCTTCCTCCTACCTTTGTTCCAAATGTGATTCAGTCAATATCAGTTATAAGAAATCTTTAGAATATATCATTTAAAGTTTAATTTCCATTTCTTTCTTTGATGTTTATAATGTTCAAATTTCATTCCCATACGGTAGTTCAAAATCTGTATTCGTACTATTTCCAGGGTGTGTTTTGTTGGGAATGGGTGGGGAGGACATTTGCAGCTTTCAGTTCCCCCGTAAGCGTATTCTTTCTAAATGCCATTTGTGCTTTTATCAATCAATTATTTGACTGAACTATTTTGATACTTAAACAGAGAGTTGGCCATTCACACGCTATTTTTATTGTGCTTCAGCCTTTCATTTAAAAGTCCTAATGCATTTTGTTGCAATGTTTGTCTGGCTTGCAATATTCTGCACAACAGACTTCAACTAGTAATAGCTGGTTTATAAATTCAGTATGTATTTCGTACTTTCGCATGTAAACAAAATTCTGATGTTCGAAAGTTTTTTAATATAGGCAGTAGTGTTAGTTTAGTTTTCAAAGGGAGCATGAAAATGTACTGGAGCTCTATTTTTTCTTCATCATTTGACGAATATCACTATATATCTAATATTTTAAACCAGTTATCAAAGAATAATAAAATAACGCTTATAGTTTCAAAAGCATATAAATGTCTTTGAAATACCTGAAGAATGACTATATATATATATATATATATATATATATATATATATATATATATATATATATATATATATATATATAATGTATATGAATATATAACATATATAATAATGTATATATATATATATATACTGTATATATATATATATATATATATACATATATAAATATATAATGTATATACTATATAGATATATACTATATATATATATATATATATATATATATATATATATATATATATATATGTATATATACTGTATATATATAAATATATATATATATATATATATATATATATATATATATATATATATATATATATATATATATATATATATATATATATATATATATATATATATATATATATATATATATATATATATTACAGTCTGCCACTGAACTGGTAGTTTTGATGGAATAGGAAGAAAGGGTTGCGTTCAGCTAGAAAGATGTGACATGTCATATGAGTCAAGTAAAATGAAGAAAGAAGAGAATTCGAAAGCTTGGGAGCACAGAAAAGTTAGTCTTTTAGCCGCGAAATACAAGAATTCCCTATTTCCCTGAGAGAAGTGGGAAGGGGTGCTCTAACGGGTGGTGCAAGGTCGACTTACAGAAGTAGGAATTCTCTCCTCAGGCTGGATGGATGAAATAATAGAAATGAGTCAGCGATCAGTCAATCCAAGAGAGGAAGAAATTTACAGAAGAAATTAGAAGGGTCCGCGGTAAATAAAAGACAAAGGATATGGGGTGCATAGCCAAGACGATGTTGGAGAATGTGTGTCCATCTTAATGGCTATATATATATATATATATATATATATATATATATATATATATATATATATATATATATATATATATATATATATATATATATATATATATATATATATATATGTACTTTACCTGGTTCGTTTCCCGCTACCGGACATCATATTTTCTTCGTATTTCTTGCGCTTGGATCTTAAGGCTTTGTAGTGACAAGCGGATCCGAAAAAGCGCGAAGAATGCGAGAAGTTAAGAGGGCATTGTGGCTATTACAATTACATATGTATCTGGTAAAAATTGACCAGTAGATTATATATATATATATATATATATATATATATATATATATATATATATATATATATATATATATATATATATATATATATAATATATATATATATATATATATATATATATATATATATATATATATATATATATATATATATATATATATAAAATCACGAACATTAAGCTACAAATGTTGTTTTATATCTTATTTGTTTAACTCGGGAATACCACCCGAAGAGAATTATAACTGATAAATGATTCGGCATCTGGGAGATTCGAACGCCGGCAGTGCGGATCGACGACTTTCAGGGACGGTAACCTTTCAGCCGTTCGAATCTCCTATTGTTTAGCAATTATAATTCCCCTTTGGTGATATTCCTTGGGTTGAGCGAATTGGATATTAAACGACTTTTGCAGTTTAATGTTTGTGAATAAAAAAAAGTCGCGGTGTTCGTGATAAAAATTCAAATTTATATACATATACACACACACATATATATATATATATACATATATATATATATATATATATATATATATATATATATATATATATATATATATATATATATATATATATATATATATAAAAAAAAACGAGAGTGCAATGAAAGTATTCCTTATTCCATTCCCAGAAATGATTCCTTATGGGAAATTATTCACACAAGCCAATATGTCACTCCGAGAAAATACAAGAACAGCCAGACATTTTTTGAGAGGGCTAACTCGTACTTTGCATTACAATCAACTATATTTACAATTCACTGGGAATAATGAAAAAAACTGACATTCATAAGAGGAACGTTACTTTTCAAACAGCCATTAAGAGGTAAAGCTACTTGCGAGCAGTGTCCAAATTGCAAATAATGCCTATCCTTCTTATTCAGCTACAAGAGTACTAAATTAATTTAAGGTTTTTGGAACCACATAAAGTGTCTGGCTTGTAACATATTATAACGCACACATTTTTACAAATTCTGTTGCGATCGCTCTTAAATGAAAGTAATTCTTACTAAGTGCGCATATTTTCGTAAGAATGACAAGGAAAGGCGGCAGGGAAGCGAGCGATTTGTTCCCTCCATATTTCCCATTGATTGCGCGGACAGGCGGAACCGATAACACGACACGAAAGACTGTTTGAACGGTCCTCTTTCCTCGTGCTGCGAGCAGTTCGGCCTTAATGATTATTATATGCAAAAGCTACATCCCCCCAAAAATAGAGCCTGCTTTCTTTGCAACAGTATACGAAAATCAGTACTTGAAAACTGAAAAATAAGTAAGAAAAAAGTAAACTGCTGGGTGTGGTTAGTAACAGTTTTCTCAAACTACCAGGAAATGGATGAAGTACCGCATCTTTTATTTACAAAGGCCACATTACTCCCTGAGAGATTTAGCATTATCGGAAAAGATCGTCTTCCCACTGGGCGTAAGGTCATAAATGAAGAAAGTCGCCTTTGGTCACTTGGTAAAATTCACCAAATGAGGTTTTATTTGTAGTTGCCGGAAGTTTAAGCATTAGTGACTCGAAATGTCATCAGTCTGTTGAAGGGTGACAGAGAACTCAAAATCTTGAGTAACGGAACAATAACCAACTTAAGCTCTCGAGCGATAAATAGAGAAAGTTACTGAGCAATGAACAAGAAAATGAGCTCTGTGGCAGTGAGGAAGAAGGGTGATCTGAGCACAATAATGACATTAAAATTCCTCTATTCCAAAAATACAGTTGGTATTACTAAAGATTTATTCATATTACAATGCCTGTAATACGTACTTACATAACTAATACTTATTCTGCTTGCTAAAACTATGACCAGGATTGCGTAGATCCAACAGCAAGCCGTGGGCTAAATGGTACATTTTTTTTTTATTTCACAACCCGCAGAGAATCGTTATAACAGCCTTGTGATTACAAAAAAAATCCAGTAACCAACCGTAATGACATTACTGATAATATCAACACCAACTAAAATAATGTTAATAATAGTGATGATGACAGTTCAATAATAACAAATTATACACCTTTCAAGAAAATACAGCATTTAAATGACATAAATTTCTTAATACTGGAAACTCATACAAATATGACTCAATCAATCATAAGAAATTGAATGATTCCATGTACTGCACATAGCAGGTAAAACCAATTAACGTTGACATGAGGGTGGCTGATGGGTGAGGTGGCAGAAGAATAGCCGTTTTCTATGTCCCGAGACAGCTAGGCTTATGATTTAGGCTCTTACTACACTTAACTTCTGAATGCTTCTACCCAAATTTCTTGGTTTATTATTTAGTGTAATTCACTCTCTAGCTCTGACCTGTGTCCTCCGGGATGGTTGCAAGCTACCTTTCAGGGACGAACGCCCATCCGTGCCTCCTCGATCGATCTCGTGACCGGAGGTTGGCATTTTCGGGTGGCAAGAACATGATCAGTCATGTTCTTGGGACAGTACCTCCCGCCTAAGAAACGAGTTTCCATATAAAAGACGAAGGTTTGAATTTTCCTGAAAACAAATCACAAACTGAAGATATTTTGCATTTTTCATCGAAGGACAAACCTGAGGTCTTTACCATAATTTTGTCGAAGGTATATCCACATAAAAGATTTCAGGAGCGTTTATTGAAGAAAAATGTAAATTATGTTCTTTTCTCCATTAAAATATAAGATTAGTTATTACTTGTATCAACATTGTTGAAATGGTGGCAGAACTGGCGCCCTAATACCTTTATTTACCACAGTTGTGGAGTGAAGCGAAAAAGGGGAACAAGAATAGGAGAAGAGAAGGGCGCAAACTCCTGAGGAAGTAATAGACCGCACATTAAGAGAACAAAACTGAAAAAAAGTGTGGCCATGATTCCTGCCCATAATCTACCGGGTAAATTTTGATGAGAGAGCATCTGCAAAGCAAACGCCACATGAACCAGCAAGGATACTGACGACGAAAGGATTTAGTTCTTAAGAATGCACTTTAACGACTCGTTTATCTTACAGAAACGAACAAGAGGATAATCATATACAGTCTATTATCCCATAAAAGCCAGCGAAAAGTTACGCTATGCTAACGGCACTGCAAAAAGAATTACCGAGAAGTTTGCACATACATCAAGGGTCTCACGAGAGGTGGCATGTATTGGAAAAATTCCTCAAACAACTAACCGAAATTTACGTTAAAATCTATGATGAAATACCGCAAGTGGAGGAAAGGAAGGGATGGCGCAGGATGGGATAGAATAGGACGGCTGGCGAGTAGAAGTTTAGTGGGAGGGACTGGAAATGTGAGACTCTATACCAAACAATACTGGGCTTACTTAAGCATTCTTCCGGTCAAATAAAAAAAAAATAAAAAAAAATAGACTACGAAGCGAAGCTGCAATTACATCAATGAAAGGCTACTTCGGTGACAAGGCTGGTCACGTGGAAAAGCGGCTGCAGAAAATAGCGAAAACTTTCGATAATTTTGTCGGGTACAATAAAAATAATAAATCAGTATTGATCAGTGTCATGGGAACAAGCACCAAAACAAATTTAGTAAAGAAAAAGATCCATAAAAGATCTGAATTTTCTCAGAAAAATAACTACATCAGAATATAACACCCTCTAAAGACTGCAATTCAAATTCTGAACTCACGTTATCATTGTAAAATTGGCAGTAAATGCATAGCAGACGACTGCGTAGTAATTTAAAAAGTGCGAAGTCATGTAATAATCTGGCTTGATAATGTATAAATCATTATGGGCTAAGTTATTAAGAATGAGCATAAATACATCTCTACTGCCATAAACACACACCTCTATATATATATATATATATATATATATATATATATATATATATATATATATATATATATATATATATGTATATATATATATATATAATATATGTATATATATATATTTATATATATATATATACTGTATATATATATATATATATATATATATATATATATATATATATATATAGATAGATAGATAGATAGATAGATAGATAGATAGACAGATAGCAGGTGCCACTATCAACTACAGTTCTCATGTGGTGTAAGTTAGTCCCAAGGTATAAAAAAGGTGTAAAGATTTTGATACTAAATGATATTTGTGAATATAATACAGCCGAGTGTTAAAAAATATACCAGTCAACTACCACGGGGAGATGGCCTGATATCGGTTCTCAGTACAGAAGCATTAATTTGACAGGTGAATGTACAGGAGAGTCGGTATCAACTTGAATCTCTCTTGATAGCGTAATGGTCAAAGTCTACAATCCGACCTAGCACACGTGAGCCGATGCTACACCACTTAGCTGACTAACTTATTCACGTTGTGCAGCGTGGTTGCCCTGTCACTAACAAATACATGCACACACACACACTTATATATATGTATATATATTTCATTATTTTGCGGTTTGACTGACGTTTTTAGAATTGTGAAAAAGAAGGTATCTTTCTAACCATGTGATACACGCTTTGTTAGGCCCTCTTCTACCACAAAACTATACTACACTAAAAGATTTTAATCAATAATTGGATTGCAATAGAACCTATCACTAATCAACAATACTGTTCTGATTTGTACTGCATTTCCTTACTTTTTTCATTGTTTCTCTAATAATAAAAACAATTTTCCCAAAAGGTTGGTAACCATGTGTGCATTATAGGCAAGCTATAATTCTGGTCCCGAAGACCAAAATCTTACAGTATAATTTAGCTTTATGACAGAAGAGTGTCTTGCAAAGTCTGAATCGCATGGTTAGAGAAATATCCTCTCTTTCACAATTCTCAAAACATCAATCAAACCGCAGAATAATGAAAGGTAAGTAAACTTCAACAATCAGGCGTAATGTTGTGACATTCCTCACGAGAGAATACTAGTTGTCGCGTTAATGACTATCTATTATTTGATATGGATGAAAGTTGAACGACGTGTCTATCTGTTTCTCTCACTTTTAAAAAGCGTGTTTAGGTGGGTGTGTGCGAGAGAGCGGGCGTAGGAGAAAGCGCCCTCGAGCGCGCGTTAGAGGGGCGCGTTCCATTCGTGACCCCCCAGCGCAAGCTAAGACCTGAAATTCGTGACAGCGAATATCAAAACCTCAAGGGAGGAGCGAAGAAGGGTGAGGAGAAAAAGCTTCCGTTGCCTTTCATTGTTCTGGAACGGGTTCAACCTGACCTATCATACATGGATTCTCGAAGGAGGATTTCTTTCCTTTTTCTTTTTTCTTTCTTTTCATTTGGCTGTGGGGTCAGAAGTCACTACCTGGGCTGCATTCATTAACGAGTGGCCATTATACTTGGGCTTTGAATGTGAGAATAAAATCACCTTTTATGGTTTATGCACGGCCTACTGGCTATTCTGCAATTTACGGGGGTAACGGATTCATGTTATCAAGTTTCTCTCTTATCTATCTGTCTATCTATCTATCAGATACCGTTTGTTATTTTTCTATGCTAATTACAGTTTGCTGATAGCACTCACTTACAACGAGAGATTACATCAGTGGGCAATTACTACCGTAACACTTTTGCAGTATTCAAATTAATTTCTTGGCGTTCATCATTATATTTATTACATTCCTTTTCTGCCACATCTAATACCACTGCAGACATTCCCATATACATTATTTATGTGATGCCATAATCTTAAAATATTGATATAACTTGTTACCTTCTCCTTTTTTCTGTTCAAATGTCATGACGAGAATAGTAGGAAAACCTGAGAACATATCCCCCATTTCTCTCTCTCTCTCTCTCTCTCTCTCTCTCTCTCTCTCTCTCTCTCTCTCTCTCTCTATATATATATATATATATATATATATATATATATATATATATATATATATAATGTATATATATATATATATATATATATATATATATATATATATATATATATATATATATATATATATATATATATATATATATATATGTACAGTATATACACTGACTTACCTGAGGTTTTTTGTGTGGAGAGAGTAACGCATATGAGACAGCAACCACCATGTCCTTGATGATTTAGTGATTTTCAAACCCCTTGGAAATGCTATTATTTTCATTTCCCAATAACATACATTCGTGAGAAGTGTTATGATTTTAAGACTCATTGGAAGAAGCTCACCCGCTATTTGGTGGGGATTTCCTCCCATCAAGGGGTTCCACAATTCTCAACTGTAATAAAAATAGAGGGGAGACGATGAAAGTGAACTTTAGGTAGAATAAAAGGTTGTTGTACATGAAGGTAAAAGGAAAGAGAAAGGTTAATGAACAAGTGGATTTCAAAATAAAGGATTCAAATGGAGAGATGCTGTTTGAAGTGAATGAAATCCTGGGTCGATGGAGTGAGCTTCTGAAGATTTGTGAATGTGGAGGACAGAAGACAGGCAGAATCGAATGATGCAAGATTGTAAAAGTAAGGATACCTTAGTTTTACCAGACCACTGAGCTGATTAACAGCTCTCCTAGGGCTGTCCCGAAGGATTAGACTTATTTTACGTGGCTAAGAACCAATAATTGGTTACTTAGCAACGGGACCTACAGCTTATTGTGGAATCCGAACCACATTATAGCGAGAAATGAATTTCTATCACCAGAAATAAATTCCTCCAACTCTTCATCAGCCGGCCAGAGACTCGAACTCGGGCCTAGCGAGTGCTAGTCCACAGCTCAACCGACTCTCCCAACGAAGAGCTATTCAAGATTGTAAAATTTTTGTGTAAGGAAGTGACTGCTGAGGACAAAAAGAGGGCAACTGAGAGGCTGAAGAATGGAAAGACAACACGAGGTGATGGAATTACAAGTGACATTTAGCAATACAGTGGCGATGGCGTGTCTGAGTGGCTGATCAGGGTTCGTAAGGTAAAGTGGTTCCATTGCACATACAGTAGATGAAGGTGGCAGAGCCGACAACGAATTACAGTGAAAGAGCATATCATTAATTTATTTATAAGAAATTGTATTTTGTATTTTAGAACTGTGACTAAGCAAATAAAATGAATGACAGAAGGACTGATTGTGGAGGAACAGTACTGATTTGATATGAAGCATGTGAGAAGTTTGTCAGCAAAGGAAAAGAGCTGCATGTGGCACATATGGAAGTAGATTAAGCTTGCAGTACAACAGACAGAGAGGCAACGCAGAAATGAAGTGTTGAGGACCTATGATTTAGAAAATAAGTTATTGTAAGAGATCAAAAGTTTTCACGATGAGAGTTAAGCATGTGTTGAAACTGTGGAAATCTTTTGCACTTTGAGTTAATAATCGATTTATCTCATCAACCAAACCGAACAATGCGTAAATGACTGCTATCGTTTTTTTTTTTCTAGTTTTCTGTAAAAGAAAACTTTTGAGATGGCTTTGTCTGTCAGTCAGCACTTTTTCTGTCCGCACTGTTTCTGTCCACTCTCAGATCCTAAAAACTACTGAAGCTAGAGGGCTGCAAATTATGATGTTGATCATCCACCCACCAATCATCAAACATACCAAATTGTAGCCCTCTAGCCTCATTAAGTTTTATTTTATTTAAGGTTAAAGTTTGCCATGATCGTGCATCTGGCACTGCAATGTGCCAACAACACAAGCCACCACCGGGCCGTGGCTGAGAGTTTCATAGGCTGTGGCTGAGAGTTTCATACAGCATTATACGCTGCACAGAAAACTCGATTGCGCTGAAGAAACTTCGGCGCATTTTTTACTTTTCTTTTCTAAGTTACCACTTTTTAGGTAATGGTCTCATTTTTCGACTAAAGAACTGGTACCATTAGCAGGTATCTTTGAATGATGTCAGGACAGAATTCTTGTTACATCTTTCACTTTTTAGTTGTTGAATCAATGATGACGCTCGTTTTCAACAATTTCCTAAATCGGTATTATAACATAATATCTCCCTTAACAAAAAAATATTGAGTAGTTTCCTTCTTTTATTTACAGTTTCTCTTACTGTTGTGGAAATTCTGTTTTTGGATCTTGGTATTTCCTATTTCATATTTTACCTTTCTAAAATGTCCTAATTTATCAAGACTTTTGTAAAGTAATCGTTCAAACCTTTCCAAAAATGTTGTCCCTGAAACATACATAGTTTTTTGTGCATATATTCTCTACTTTTGCGTTCAATTGATTTATTTCGTAACCCAGGAAGCCTGTGAGTAAACAGAAATCCCTCTTGAATCAAAGAAAAAGCCAAAAGGAGGAAATGCAACTCACGCGCATTGCATTCCCCCAAGTCAGCAGTTCAAATTATGAGTAAATTCCAGTCAAATGACTATTCGATGAACAAGTAACACGAAGGGTACTCGAACAGGGGAGGGAGGGGGCGGGGGAGAGTAGCTTGACGGGTGCATGATTTGCATGGTGTTCAACATTCAATGTTCATTATTATTAAAATTATACTATTATTACATCGCATCTTCACAATTTTGTTCATGGCAACATGCATCTTTGCTGCTTACATGGCACGTGGTGCACATATTTCCCAGCATAAAAGTGTAAAACTTCAACGGATATTTAAAAAAATATTTCATGAATTAATTTTTGCAATATCCCCGCATTCAAACCACTACATAACAGCAACGACTTCAGTGAGGATTCATAACAGTCGTCAGAACACAAGTATGCATGAGTAGATTATTACACACATACATACTGTGCATACATAAATGAACACACATGCATATACACTACTTACACGTCTATACTTTAAGAAAGTTTGTGGCACGATTGCATTATTCCTCACCCTTCAACAAAAGAGATTTTCCGTGAATGTACCTAGCAGTCAATTTTCTAAATTAGAGGAACTCACCTTTACCAAGAGTCCCCTTCGAATGAACCTGATCGATTGCCGGCGGAATAAACATGATGTACACCACAAGTTCCTCCGGGAAATTAGTTTTAGCGTATCTCTCTCTCTCCCTTCCACGGTCGATGGTTACGCGTTATCAGTAATAAAGAGAACGTTCAGGTAAATACTGTGTTGATGAAATGCTAACTGATGTGCCGCGGACGACAGAAAAATATCAGATGAGTTTTCCATTTTGCGTTGAATTTTTAGAAGTCTGTCCGTCTATCTCGGCACTCCAAATATTTCTGACAACTCTGATTTACTTCGACGAAGTGAAATGCTCAAGGGTAATGAAGATATGATCATCACTACAGTCTGAAAAACATTTATCAACGGAACATAATATAGGACAGTTCTATAGACATCACGAAATGTCGTAGTGAAACGCTGAGTGTAAGATAAATAACGCTTTGAATCGTCAAATGTAGATCAAAAGTAAAAATTTGATAATGTGAATTACATGGAAAAATTTAAATGCAAAGAATGATTTAATAAACAAAAACAAAAAAAAAATGAAGGATAAACAAAACGTTACCGGCATACGCGATGAAAATTGAGCGATTGTCCTGCGTCATTGTGTAAGAATAAGAAAACAACTGAGGAAAAGCTTGATAGGAAACAATTTCCAAACATAATAAATATTTTTAAGTAACTGTTTCGGCCTCTCGCTTACTTTGCTTGCTCTCTAACCCTCCGAGTATGTTTATAGGGTGGCTCTAAAAAAAAATGGATAACTTTCATTTACATCCAGAATGAACCAACCACTCCTGATAACTGCCAAGAGTGAAGTCTTGGCTGTCCGTGGATAATGCGTTATGTTACGAAGAGAACGCCCACGTCTTTCGCGTACAGAGTCTAGAATAGCCTTGATAACTCACGAAGGATATTTTATTAACCAAGATAAGACTTGAAATGGAAAAACTCGTGCCACTCATCTGAATTATTTAGGGTTGTCTCTCATCATTACGTCGATGACCATTGATACGATATCACTATTTAAAATTACATAACTATAAGCTGTCTACTGTAGGAGCATAAAACCTTTAACTGAAGTAAGGCATATTCACATGCTCTGCGGAAGGTTATTTTTTGAACTTAACTGACAAATGCCAATGATCTCATGGGCAACATTATCTCCGAGAACCCTAAGGGCACTTCCAAGATGAGTCTCAAAGAGGGGTCATCAAAACAACTGTAACAAAGGGTATTCGCGGTAAGTGGTTTCACATACGCTAAATTAAAGAGACGCACAAACTATGGCCTTTACTGAACAAGAGCCTGAGGTCATCAAGCCAGGCAAAAAGAGAGAGTATCGAGAAATGAATGATGGGTAATAAAATATAAATAAAATACCAATTAAAAGAAGACAGGTTATAAAAATCTAGAAACACAGCACAAGGAAGAATTTCACGGGGTGCAGTCAGAAGGCAGATATCGCCGAATCAATGAATTCTGGTAATCTGTGCTTAATGTAGTAACAGAATGTCCTATGGTCACAGCGACAAGGAGGTCAGACGCAAATATGATCATTATGATATGATTCTTCTCCGCAGCTGCAGTCGACAATAAAATGGTGATAAAATAAAAATAATATTTTATTAGAACCGGAACATCTATGATGATGAACACTTGAGATTTTGAGAGATTCAATGTTGCTCAGTCAGAAATACTGTATAAAACACACCAGTAGTGGTGTTACTCAAGATATAAATGAAGTTTAGGTCAATTTCTACCAAAGACTGTTACGATATGTTTCAAAAAAGTTATTTTACTTTTCTTGAACGTTACTGAGAGATCCGTGTAAATTCAGTCGTATTGCTTACCTCTGATCATTTATTACAAAGCAGTTAAAACATCCATAACCGACTTCTTGGCACTTATCTAATTATTTTTTACGCTTGCTAATGAATTTTTGAAGTTTCAAATTCTAACACGAGCCTTAATTAAATGGTAAACAGTTGGGTGTAACTGTGACCCGGCCGTTAGAGGGAAATTCCTGTCATTGTGCCCCTGGTCTTTACCGTCTTAAGATAAGAATTCTCTGTTGCCAGTGGGACAAGATACAAGTGGTAAGTTAAATTAGCAGTTAAAAGTTGTTATCAAAGCGTAACTGAGCAAAAGAAAGTTAAGACCGCATGTGCAAATATTAGCCGTCGCTCAATGTTGACAACATTAACACGAAGACAGTCTTGGAGTGGGTAATATCTTAAGAGTGTGCTGAAGTTTAATTACAGCGCCATACGAAAGACAAATGAATAATAAATGATCCTCTGTATGTGTCCAGTTGTGATATAGTGATACAATGTTGAGGCGGGTGAAGTGAATCATTTATTCATAAGCAAAAATCAAATCACGGATCGATTATTGGATTAAAGGTAACCGGCGAAGCAAATTGAGAAATGGACGCATTTTACATGCCATGAATAAATGAGAAACATGGATCTGTCTTTCCGTGAAGGGAACATATTGAGATATCATGAGCTTATGACCCTACTGGAGAAGTGGGGAAATGGCCTCAAAGTATAGTGGAGGAAGCACAGGCCACGGTGAGAAACTTTGCTAACCGCCGTCATTCTGCCTATTACACAAACCATGATGACAGGGTTAGCCCCTATCCTATAAAGACTCTTCCCACTTCACCTTTCGCTGAATTCTTGACATTCAATCGGCCTGTCAGAGATCTTTGGTGACGAAAATAGGCGGTTTTATGAACGATAATTTAAGGTCTGCTCCATATGTATGGTGTCACTTTACTGGGAATTTGGGGATTTCGATGAACGATCGTGTTTATGTTTCTCATTTTCCTTATTTAATGCCTGAAGAAAGGAGAAGGAGGAGGGGAGAAGGGGAGAAGAAAGGGTGGGGGGAAGGGGGGATTCAGGTGATCATGCACCCACCGGAAAGAGACCTTAGTTTTTGGGGTTAGGAAGACGGGGAAGATCTCAAAACCTCTTACCAGAGACATGGTATACATTTACTTAATTCAGTAATATCAGCGATAACGACATGCAAGGAGTACTAAAACCCGGTTATCGTTAATTGCCATGTAGTGGTGTAATGTCAATGACGGTAAGCACGCCGTGAGCTAAAACGCGTAGCACTGGATCCCTGCAATTTTAATTAAACAGTAGCGACGGAAACCATTAAATCAGTGAACGTTTTCACCATTCACAAAGAAATGTATCGTGCAAGCAGTGACGTATTCCATTACGAACAACGCATAACCACTATTTCCCAGTCTTTCACAGTCTTCCGAATTAATATATGAAACGAAGATTTCCAACTAAAATGTTCAAACTGAATACTTGTAATTTAATAAAAGTCAAATTGATTTTTTCTTTCATATAGAAATACTTGAACGATAACTCAAAAAAATATCAGTCTTGGAGTAGACAAAATAAAATATGTGATTGCCAAGTAAACAAAAACTAGAGTTTTGCTCAAATCTCCCCTTTATGGGAAAGAACGAAAATAAGTAAAACGTTCAGATACACCCGTCGGATCTTTCGTGAATTTTGGACAACGTTTATATTAGTTTGTCTGATACCTGCATCACGATATGCTTTGCAAAAACACTGATAATTATATTTTATGTTGAACCCTCACATTAACATGTCAATTTCTCTCTCTCTCTCTCTCTCTCTCTCTCTCTCTCTCTCTCTCTCTCTCTCTCTCTCTCTCTCTCTCTCTGTGATGTTGTTTTCCGTCATTGTGAATTTAATGTCTACAAGTCTTTCACGAATGCATTATGAGTCAATGGTCTTCTCTCTCTCTCTCTCTCTCTCTCTCTCTCTCTCTCTCTCTCTCTCACACATATATATATATATATATATATATATATATATATATATATATATATATATATATATGCATGTATGTATGTATGTAGATACGTGTGTATGTATGAACGTATACATACACACATACATATATATACATATATATATATTTCACATCTAAGATGCGTTATATACACTTTACGTACTCTCCCTTTCATTTAAGATGAGATATGTACACCAATAAGTCTTTCATACTAACCTTTCTCTGTGCTCAGTATATGAAGCTAAAAATATCCACTGTATTACAAAGCTTTCCTCAACAAATCAGCGATTCTGAGATTTACGAGTGGCCTGTGCGACCTCTGATCCAGAGAGAAGCTATCGAGTACACGAAAACATTAAATTGGGAGGTGGTCTTATCCTAACAAAAAGCAAACCTACCCGATCAGAGGAGAATATTCAGAAAGACTCGACGTGGTCTTCTCGTGTTTACCCGGAGGGTAGAAAGAAGTACGAAGATCACGTACAGATAGGTAATTCATTTAAACTTTTCTTATAATTCCCCGTGTTGAAAAAAAAAAATTTTTAATTGGAATATTTTCTGCAAGAATATTCATTCTGGCAAAACCGGTCAGAAATTTCATTTACTCATGGTTGAAGGTAATACGGTCTTTATATCATTGAAATTTACTCCTCTACAGAAAAAAAGTAATCTTAAAGGAAAATGGGAATGTATAAAATGTGTGTGTTTATGTACGTATATTTGCATATGTTTACATATTTCGACAGTGAACCCTTTTCACTATCAAAGGGTTGCTATAGAGCATTCCATTCATATATTATGTTTACATTTATAAAAAAAAATTTACCAATCATAAATTCGAGTATTGTGTTTTTCCCTAGAGATTATACAACAAATTTCGTTGCCAAATTCAGAATTTAACTACTGAATTAGTGGATAAACTTATGTGCAGGAACATCCACAACATCTGCCGTTTCACACCCTTACACAGTTGACTTAGCAGCCTGATGTCAAACCCTATTCAATGCCCGATTCAGCTCTACATCGCCCTTCCTTGATGCCTCTTCCGCATAATCGATCCAGCACTTTCCAGTAATTTTGCTCCTTCCTTCCTTCCGGCACTTTCGAATTATACATTCCTTTCAACAACCTTACGTTCTCCATCCTCTACACATGGCCAGACCATCTCAGAACTCTGTGATCCATCCTTTCACTTGTGCAACCTCTTCACAATTTCTCTTACATACCTCCACATTAGTCACGCTTG